>NW_006208752.1:865410-871409 GCF_000334495.1 Tupaia belangeri chinensis
TGACTCGGTTGTCATTTATAAATGGTTGAAAAGATGAAAGAACTAAAATGTTACGTATTGTTAGAATAAAGCCATGTATAATATCACATAATACACATTGACTTTGTAATTATTTTATCATTTTTCTAGTTTCTAATTTGTTTAGTTGTATAATGTGATTTTTTGGTAGCTAACAGATAATAAACTGAAACATGCCTTTGGTGTAGCTCCCTGTGTCCTGTGAAAACAGAGGAAGAATTTGCAAAACAATAACACATTGTTAAATAGCAGGCCAGTTTATCAAATGTTCTAAGTTTATTACAGTCAGATTTTAGGAAAAACTATTTCAGCCCCACAGCAGCTCATCCTAATCTTAAACAGAAGAGCTCTTGAAAGTTTTTCTAGGGCTGTTAGACTTTGTTCTATCCATGAAAGTATAAACTGTTCATAGTTGTTGATCAGGGGAGAAGTTTATAAAACCAGCACAGATTAAGTCGAGGAGTGGGGTTTAACTGATTTGTGTACTGTGACACCTCATGGTGGCCTTTTTAAGAAATTACTATAGTGAAATACAGTGACCACATACTTTGCTACTCTGACTGAATCTACTCAGATGTGTATGACTGAACAGTAGTGAGTTAAGGCCCCAGATGATATTTTTAAGGTGGTTATTTTTATAAGTTTCATGTGGAAGAAAATAGTCTCTGCTCTGCAGTTCAGGGAGGAAGCCTGGCATGCCGTAGCAGAGTTCTTTCTCTGGGAGTTCACCTGGAGAATGGCCATTGTCCAGGTCAGAACTGCTGGAGGAGAGGATAGGTAGGCCAGGTGGTTGCTACCCAGTTCTGTCCCTTTGTATACATTAGAAGAAAGGCATTCCTTTCTTAAGAGACATTTGTTTCTAAATGTTGGCAGTTGTCATAATAAATTGATTTAGTGAGAACAAGACACTTTACTGCCTTCTGGCAGGAAATTGTCATCATAAATATACAGATCTGTGCTTTCGGACATGAATGGCGCCCCCTAGGGTTGTGTCTAGCATGACTTGCACAGATGTACGCAGAGACACTGCAGGCACTTCATCCAAGGAAATCATGTCTGTAGACATTAGATATTAAAACATTTAGAAATCTATAAATACAGTTTTTGATTATAGAATGTTATTTATATAATCATTATTTTTAAAATTATGAGTTTAATAGAAATTAAAAGAATAGATAATGGAGGAGCCAGCAAGTGGAATAAGGTGCTAGACCCCTACATGGCTGAGTATGGTTCAAGTCCTGGACTTGGCGGCTAGAAACTCACACTGGGGGCATGTGCGTGTGTGTCCAAAATCCCAGGAGGAGAATGGAGAAGAGATTGCTGTATGCCCATCCTCTGTGGGGGTGATTTCTCACTTTTCCTCTCACTGTGTCTCTTCGGTGAAAGCATCCATTCTATGGCAAAAACATTAAAAAAAAAAAAAAAAGAATAGCTCATGATGGAGACTGTTTTTTTACCTCTATGATGTACTGACAAAAGGTTCTACATTCTGTTACATATCTCATGGTCCAGCAGATTTAATATATTTTCAAAGTTAGTCTGTCTTTTAGAATCTGATTAAAGAAGAGAAGTTTCTGACCTTTAAAAACCTTTATGAGATGGGTGCAGTAATAGAATGCAATATGACTTTAAGCATCTACCTTTTATCCGTCATTAAAAGTTAATTGTCACATCATACAAGTGCAGCTTGTTGGGATTTTTAACATACCAAAAATTGGCAACCTGTGATGAGAAAAGTATACTCTTCAAAGACTTAAGAGAAGAGAATCCAAGGGGGGAAATTAAACTTTTAAGTCATAAGTGGTAGCCAAACAGAAATAAACGCTTTTAATTTTTCTGGGAGAATGGTGATAGCAGGTCCGTGCCTTACCTTTAACTGAAAGCAGGTTTCACAATGCCGCTTGTCTTACTGAAGGGAGAGTGTTGGAGTCACTGAGAGCTGCTTGAGTTTCGTTTCGTACATACTTGAAAAGATACTAATGCCTTCTTTATCTTTGTGCTAACCCATGGAATTATTTTCTTAACAAGAGCAATAATTATCTTTCTTACTGTTCTTTAAGGAATAGCAATTGCTGGGCCATCCAGCAGGGAATCCATTACCCTGTCTGTGGCTTTGATAGTCTGTGGTGCTCCCCTGGTTGAGTTTGGGTCTTGCCCAGTAGGTAGTGACAATGCATTAAGTAGTTAAAACCACAGTTATTGTGCTGTGGCTTTCATTAGGCTCAGTGACATGGTTGTAAAACACAGGACTCCAAAGATTTTGAAATGGTGCTCACTTACTAATCCTCCTAACAGTTTGGTAGAAAGGGCAGTAAACTGCCACTGGTTTGTAAAATGGAGCGTGCTTGTTTACAGTAGCTCAAAGGTGCTAATTGTTTTTGGTAGGAATAGTACACTGGAAGCTCCAAGATAATCCGTAACCCTTTACTTTTATTTAGGCTCTCCTGTCTAATGAGCAGTTTCCCTGTAGTTATACCTAACCTGTCCAGGCTTTCCTGCCAGTGTCCTAGCTCACAGAAGACCGATGAGGTAATATTAGTTTGAATCAGCACACTTTTTTGTGTCTTCTTAAAATCAGCTTTCTTTAAGACCTGGGAACCACTGGCCATTCATATTTTGATAAGTGAACTAGACTTTGCTGAAATGTCTTCTTTAAAAAATTTTATTTTATTTTATTTTTAAACTAGGGTCATGATTTAGGAAATTTTAGTTGGCTAATCAGGATCACAATTTTTAAAACCCATTGTCAGAATACTAGTTATTTGTTTACTGTTAATGAAAGTCCAGATTATCATTTTTTTTTTTAACTTGCTATAGGGTGTGTGCTCACTGGAGAGACAGAGAAAGGGAAAGTGAGAAAACACCCACTGGCATGATGTCCACTCAGCAATCCCATTTCCATTCTCCTTCGGGACTTACACACACACACACCTGGTGTGTTTTTCAAGCCACAGGGGCACTGGGATTCTAACCAGCAATTGTTTCTGTGGGTCTAGCTGCCTTAACCACTATGCTACCAGCTGGCTCTGAAATCTAGAGTTTTTAGATTCCATAATAAACAGGACGACATGATTAAATAAATAATTATCAACTGATTTTAGTGACAGATCTTTTTAGGGTTGTATCATTTTATTTCGTATGAGTCACAGATAATTTCTGTAAAAAACTTAAGTCAGAAACTTGTATTTACTCTTAAATTTTTACCACCTTAGTTTATGGAAAGAGTCAAGACTTTTTTGTTAAATCACTAAAAGCACATATTTGACATTTATAAAAATCCATAGTAATCATAATGTGAATCCAGGAAAAAAATTTAATAGGTCCTACTAATTTAAAATGTATGAATTAGATATTTTACCATGATATTTGGGACCTGAAAAATTATTTTATTTCATTATAAATGTGCTAACATTATTGTACTTTAAAGTAATATGTGGTTCCTTTATCTCCCCAATGATTGCTATATTTTCAGAAGGAAAAGTAATTATATTGATTTTCTGAGTAACTTTTTACCTAACCAGATTCTGTTATTGTCTGTTAACGTATCTGCTAGTTTGTTTTTTCTGACTTGTGAGTAATAAGTATTTTAGGTAAACTTAATAATATTCAAGATAGTTTGAAAGATTAGTCAATGCTTATTTCCTGACTTTAAAAATGTATAAGAGCTATTCAAGTAACAAGTGAATTGAATAGACAACTCTCCAAGGGAGACTAGCAAATGGCCAAAAGGCATACAAAAATATGTTCAAAGTCTCTTGTCATAAGGGAAATGCAAATTAAAACCACAGTGAGATACCATTTAGCCCCAGTTTGAATGACTAGGATCAAAAAAATAAGGACTGACAAGTGCTGGTGAGGCTTTGGTGAAAAGGGAACCCTCTTACACTGTTGGTGGGAATGTAAATTAGTACAACCTCTGTGGAAAACAGTGTGGAGGTTCCTCAAAACCTTCCAAATAAAACGACCATATGACTCAGTAATACCACTTTTTGGTATTTACCCAAAGGATAGGAAAATATTTAGTTGTAAAGATACTTGCACACCCATGTTTATTGCAGCATTATTCACAATTGCTAAATCATGAAACCAACCTAAGTGTCCCAAAACTGATGATTAGTTGAAAAACTGGCACATATGTTCTATGGAATATTACTCAGCCACAGGAAGTAGAGATCCTATCATTTGATTCAGAGTGGGTGCATATAGAAGATTTAATGTTGAGCAAAGTGAGCCAGACTTTGAAAGACCCACACTGCATATCTTCACTCAGTTTGTACCGAGTATCTTCACTTCATAGCAGAAATGGAAAGATCTGAAAACGTGATGGTAGGATAAGTGTTGATAGTAGAGACTGTGAGGGAAAGGAGTGGATGATAGTGTGTGTAAGGGGCAAAGGGAATAAACATTTAACAGACAAAAAAGTGTAAAGTTCTCTGTTGAAAAAATATATTGCATGTATCATGATAGGAACTCTATGTAAAATGTGAACTTAATCTGAAAAAGTATAAGAACTATTCAAGTAACAATTATCTAAACAAGTTGTGTTTATATTATAATGAGATAGTTGTAGAAACATATTGCCCTAGCCAACATGAAATACAATACTCAAATATTTTCAGTTTTTTGTTTGTTTGTTATGAAGCTTTATAGCTTTGACTCTTAGCTGCAGTCAGGGTGATGGCAAAAATTATAGCTGTAGTGCAGAACTTTAAGAAAGAGGGCCAGGCAATGTCTCAGGAGTAATGCAGCTGTAAGACTTAACCACATAGGAAGATTCCGGGTTCATTTCCAGAATCTACCTGAACATGACAGGTGCATGGGCCCATGATCTGGGGTTGGCTGAAAAATGTGAAAAAAATATATAATGGTTCTAAGATAGTGTTTTTAGTAAATTGATGTTATTTATGATCATTTGCATAATACCTACTTAGTAAACGAAATTATTGAACTTTGTCTTATTTTTATAGGTGATCGTGCCTCATGACAGTATTTAGTTCAACATCTGTTAGGTAAATGAATATTCATGAATGAATGAAATAGAAGGTAGAATTTTAAAGTTTTACTAGCACTCTTGATATGTTATTTTATTTATTTATTTATATTTTTAGGTTTTTGCCATAGTGTGCATGTGGTCACTGGAGAGAGATAGAGGAAGACAGAAAGGGAAAGTGAAAAATCCTCCCCACCACCCGGGGAAAGTGTGTGAGATGGCCACACTGCAATCTCTTCTCCATTCTCCTCCTAGGGTTTGGGCATGGACACTCATGCACCCAGTATGATTTTCAAGCCACCAGGTCTGGGACTTCACCTGTGGTCCACCACATGGGAGTCCAGCACCTTAACTACCGTGTCACATGCTGGCCCTTCTTGATATATAATTAAAAGATCTGGTCAGCTCTCAGATTTCCATGAAGTCAATCCTAATGGGTTTTATTTTTGCCTTCTATTTGTTCAGTCTATCAGGAAGTTAATAAAATATGATATTAAATTTACAATTAGTTATGTACCACATACTCTTCTATGTACTTTCAAATACGTCACTTTAATTAATGATCGTAACAAATACTGTTGGTAGATAAACTTTACTCACCGTCTCTTTTCCTTCCCTGCCTTTCTCTTTCTCTCCCTATGCTTTTCTCTATTCTGTTCTTTCCTTTCACAAAGTTTTAGACTGAGGATCCAAGAAAATTAGTAACCTACAGGAATGGCTGGCATCTAAGTCCAAAACCAGTTCTCTTTCATTGTCCTGACTTAGCCAGGGATTCTGTTTTTTTTTTTTTTTTTAATTAATTTTTAAAATTACTATTCATACATCAAATCGCTATATATCATTTAGGTTGTGAAGAGACTTTACCAAGCATGATATACATACACCTCAGTCCAGCCCAGCTGAGACTATTATACCCATCCTATGTCTGAACTCTTCAATATCTGATTCTTTTTTTTTTTTTTTGCTATAAGGGCAGTGGGGTTCCCAG
>NW_006208752.1:871440-885144 GCF_000334495.1 Tupaia belangeri chinensis
CAGACAGAGAGAGACAGAGAGACAGAAAGCGAGAAATCATCCCCCCCAGGGGGTATGGCCATGGCCACGCTGCAATCCCTTCTCCTCCATTCTCCTCTCGGGATCTTGGGCACGCACGCACACGTGCCCAGCGTGAGTTTTAAGCCACCGGGTCCAGGACTTGAATCATGGTCGACTACCTCGGAGTCCAGCGACATAGCTATTACAACTAGCTGCTGGTCCCTCAATATCTGATTCTTAGAACAGTTGCTTGTTTTCCTCATTTGGTTGACTTTTTCTAATGATTTAAAACAGAGTTCTAGGCTCACCTAAACTCTTAGAAACATAATTATGTTGGTCTTTTAAATATCTACCTGAGGGGCAGCGTGGTGTACAAGTGTGATCGTGTGTCAGACAGCCCCATCTGAATGTCACCTATGCCAGCACTTAGCTGTATAAATTTTGGCAAGGCACTTAATCTCTTGGTATTCTAGTCTGCTCAATTTAAAAAGAAAGAAAATAATAGTTACCTTTCGGAGTAATTTTGAAAATTGAAAGAACTTATGGAGACCAGCAGATGGTGTAATAGTTATGTCATTGTACTCCCATGTAGTTGACTGTGGTTTGAGTCCCAGACCTGGTGCCTTAAACTCATGCCCTGCGCATGTGCGTGTGTGCCCAAAATCCCAAGAGGAGAATGGAGGAGAATGAATTGTGGCGTGGCCACCCCCCTGGGGGATTATTTCTCACTTTCTTTGTTTCTCTGACTAGTGCATGCACCCTATAGCAAAAATCTGTCTCTCTCTAAAAAAAAAGAACTTCTGTAAAAACATCAGATGCTTTGCACATAGGCACAAGGCAGCAGGATCCCACAAGGCTGCCTGTACAGTTCAAGTCCTGGATCTGACAGCTTGAAAAACATGCTGGGCATATATGTGTGGGTGCCCAAAATCTCAAGAGGAGAACAGCAGAAAAGGGATTGCAGCCCTGTTATCCCCCTGGAGGGTGAGTTTTTACTCTGTCTCTGGTGAGTGCATGTGTCCTATAGCTGACTAAAAAAAAAAAAAAAAAAAAATCCTATTATTAGGCGTGTTTATTCATAAGCATAATATATGCTCTTATTATACACTTTTTCTTATATTCCTTTTCAGTATAATATATTGTATTAAAAAGTCAGATTCAGGGACCAACAGATGGCATAATGGTTACATTGCTGGACTCTCACATGGCCAATTGAGGTTTGAGTCCCGGACGTGGTGGTTTGAAAGTCACTGTGTGTGTATGTGTGTGTGCATGTGTGCCCAAGATCCAGAGAGGGGAATGGAGGAGAAGGGATGGTGGCGTGGCCATCCCCCCTGGGGGGTTGTTTCTCGCTTTCTGTCCCTCTGTATCTCCAGTGAGTGCACATGCTCTGTAACAAAAATCTCTCTAAAAAAGAATCAGGTTCAGAAAACAAGTATTTTCAGGGCAAGAAGCATCCTGATAATGGGCAGTAGTATACATTTTAAAGGTAAATCAGAACATTATATAAATAACAAGAGCTGTAGCATTTATTCAATGAACATCACTGAGCTCCTCTTATGGATTAGGCTCTGTTCTATTTCAATATTATAGTAATAATAATGAGATAGTTAAGAACACTGCCCTTTTGGATTCTACTCTCTAGTGGAGAAAATAGATAACAGAAGAAGTAACTGTGTATGTTAGGAGGCTTTATGTTACAGGAAAATTAAAGTAAGGGAAGGATGGAGAATGGGGGTCGTACTCTCCAGGGTGGTTTGTGATTAGACATAAGGGTCATACTTTCTCAGAAATTGTATGGGTTTAAGAGGGTAGGGGGTGGATAACAGAGATGTACGCATGGTGCTGGCTTTAAGGATGCTCTGTTCTTTTCCAAGACCTGCATGTCTTTTTCTGCAACATTTTGAGAGTGCCCCTAGCGCTCTTGGAGACATTCCTGTTCAGCATGAAAGGCGGTACAGAAGTCTGTACCTGGGCGGGCTTTTGGGAATCCACTGTTATGCTTGGAAGATGGTGCCTTCTCTGGATGGCCTTCTCTGTTGTTGCAGAGTTAGGGACTGAACATGTGCTTTCTTTGCAGTTAAAACACTCATACTTTTCTTCAGACTTTTCTTTGAAATTCCTGATAGCAGTCATGTAAGCTAGTTAAGTAGGCCATTTGGACCAAAAAGAAGAGTGTTTTAAATGGGGACCAGCAGTTGGTGTAATGGCTATATCACAGGACTCCCATGTAGTCGACTGCAGTTAGAGTCCTGGACCCAGTGGCCTAAATTCAGGCTGGGCGTGTGTGCGTGCGTGCCCAAGATCCCGAGAAGAGAATGAAGGCGAAGGGATTGCAGCGTGGCCATCCCCTCTGGGGGGTGATTTCTCGCTGTCTCTGTCTTTTGACAAGCACATGCACCCTATAGAAAAAAACTCTCCAAAAAAAAAAAAAAAGAGGAAGAGTAACTTAAGGAAGTGTGCTTAATTATTCTTTTTTAAAATTTAATTTATTATTATTTTAAAATATCTGCTATAGGGCATGTGCCCTCAACAGAGAGAGATGGAAAGTGAAAAAGCAAGCCTCCGGGTTGGGGACTAGTACCATTGTTGGGCATGTGAGAGTCTAATACCTCAACCACCACACCATTGCTGGCCCCTATTCTTAAATGCCTTTCTAAAAAATAGTAAATGGGAGGGAGGGTACATTTACATTTAAAAATAATTCTCAAGGAGCCAAGACAAGGGAGAAGAGTAACAATGTTAATGCTTTCTCTTCAGAAATTCTTAGGAGAATACACACTTCCTATTCTTCGCTCCTCACACGTTCATTTGTGGATTAATCTCTTCTTTCCATGTGTATTTATTGAGCACCTACTGTGTTTGGGTGTTGGGAATATTACAAAGTGGATAAGGGCGGGGAAGATGTATCCCTGCTCACAATAGGAAGGGAGGAGTATAGAAATAACCTTCTTATGAGACCTTAATGAGATAACACAAGAGGACGAATCTGACACGTGCTTGGGTATAGTAGATTCTGAACACCTGTGTTAACTCTTGGATTAATTGCTTAGTCACTCAAGATAGGTGCAGACAATCATGGTAAAGGATGTCAGATAAGGGAGTAGGAACTCTTGATTCCATTGTTAGGGAGGTTCTCATCGAAACTCGAAGTGGGTCTTGAAAAGGGAATGGGATTTGGGTACATCTCCCTGAGCATGGGAGATCACCTTGTGTGGTTTAGTATTCTTAGCAGTTGGTACAGGATAATAGACTGTCAATGAGTATTTGTTGGATGAATCAATAAGGGCGAAGTTTGACCCTGGTGAGGGGAAAAGCCATAAGCAAGGGCAGGCCAGAGGCTGAGAGGCACAGGTGACTTTGGGGGCCCCAGTAGTGATTCAGTGCAGCTGAGGAAAGGGTGGGTACAAAGGAAATGTGGCTTCAAAGTAGGATCATTGTCAGAAATGGAAAGAGCGTAATTGCCAGGCCAACCAGCGGAGGGTCATTAAAGCAGGCTCTGTAGCCTGCTCTGATGACATTGAAACAAGGGATGGGCAGCAAGAGCCTCAAGTGGACAGACCGTTTCAGCCCCAGAGCTAGAAGTACTGTATTTGGGGTGGTTAGGAACTGTAGAAGCATGTATGGAGCCAAGTGATATGTTAGAAGCTGAACTGACAACACACTGAGTACTTCAGCTGTAGCTCAGAGGAATGATTTCAAATGCCTGCTTTTGCTATAGGAACTCTTTTTGAGAAAATGAAAGCATCAAATCAAATTTACTGGAACAACTTCCCTGAGAGTTTAACACTATCTTAGTCATTCTCCCAAGGGCTTTTATAAGCATTACAAAAGTAAAACAATGTTAAGCAAAGTTATTATATCAAACGTTTAGGTAATTTACAGCAGAGTTCAATTTTTATATACTGTAAATATGTTTTCATAGTTCTTTTGGGTCCTTTGTATAGTCAGTGTTATAAATACATAAAAGTGCAAGTGTATACATGCACATGTGCACGGCACACACACACACACACACACACACACCAGGAAAGGGAGAGGAAATACAGAAATAACCACACATTGGTTACTTATTTGAGACTGCATCTTAGATTAGTAATGTAGTCCAGTGATAGCACTTTGTTGATTTTTATGTGAAAATTCTTTATGATCATCGGTTTTGTAAAGTGGTTTCCAAGAATGCATTTCAGTGAGTGTTTTTTTTTTTTTTTTTCCCCCTTCAAGAAACACTTAGAATAGTAATGCTGTTTAGGTTTTATTTAGTACAATACATTTTTGTTAGGAAAAGCATTCTTCAGAAAAACCCTATCAGCTTTTGCCTTCACATCTAGCGTAAATGAATAAGACTGTAAAAAGAGACTATAAATGTAATATGTATGATCCTTTTTTTTCCAGCATCACAGACTTCATTAATACACTTGTGTACAAGGATAGTTAGTCCTAAAAATAGATAAACCCAAATTCTAGTCCTGACTTTTGCACTTCTGAAGTGAGTGACCTGTGTGGGACCCTTCATTTCAAAAGGCCTGTGAAATAGACCAGCCTGGAATGATCAGGAAGGTCCTTGAGGGATTATTCTCTGTGACTCTGTTTCCTGATAGAGCCACATGGGGAGTAATCTCTCATAAATGCGTGCATATTATCATGTTGAAAATTCAAATTATTTGGTATTCTTCACAAGTTTCTGAGTTGAATGTTTTTTTATGTAGAAAGCTGAAAGGTCCCATGTTTACTTTATTTCAGAACATTAAGCTTTTCTGAGCAGAGTGTATTGCACATGGACGATATCCCCAATAAATAATCGCTGGGTTTGTTTCAGCTGTGAGAGACATTAGTGTGTTAAGGGATTACTCTTGGATATGTTCTGATCCTCTGCTCATGTTAGAAAAGCAGTTGAAACAACTCTTGGTGTATTCAGAAGTAAACTCGTGAATGGGTGATCACTGAAACCATTACATTCACTGAATGAGCATTTATTGAGGTCCAGCCATTTGCCTGGCAGGCATGGTATTAAGCCCCAAGAATATAAAGTAAATAAAAGCAGGTACCCCCACCAGCTTCTCTTGTAGAAAACAGGCATTAGGGCCTTAGTATAGTTTCTTTTTTTTTCTAAATTTTGTTTCTTCTGTAAGAGAGGAAGTGAGAGACAGAGACAGAGAGACAAAGAGCTCCCCAACTGGGTCTTGACACTGCGATCTAACCCCAGCCTCAGTCAGTCCCAGATCAGGGGTGCACACATGCCCAGTAGTACTCAAGAGGGCTCCAGATGTGAATGGAGAACCTTCCAATGAGGGTCAGCCTCTGCAAGTGTTGCATTTTACCATTGTACTGTCTGGTCCCCACAGATAGATTTCACTTCAGTATAACAGCTGGAAATGTGTGAAATCAAGTGACTATCCTTTTAATCATTGTTGAATCAGTAAAAATATTTGGAAAAAAAAAAAAGAGACAGTAGCACTCATCCATCCCAGCTTCTGTTCTCCCAACTTAAAAGTTATTTCTCTTGAAGTAAAATGACAAATTTTCACTGGTTTTTCTTCCTTGCCATGTTCAAGTTTGGAGAACAGAGACAGTTCAACTATTAAGTCACCAAGAAAGTCATGACTTAATTTTGCTATGCAAAAATGCTCCATGACTTTCCCAATGACCCAACAGTTTCAGCAGTGAGAGGCAGAGAGATTTGCTCTTTAAGGACATTGCAGCTCCAATTATATAGGGATTCATAGATTAGAACCATTTTTAGTTATTTTTGCTGAGGTAGCAAGGACCTACTTTTACCCTGATGATGCTGTACTTCATTGGACTTTATAAGGAAAAAACTAAATTTCAAACATTTCATTTCGGGATAATAGAGTTCTCTCAGGTTGGTAATGATCTGCTAAATTTTTGAATGGATTGGTCAGTAGTGAAAAGTTTGGCTTATGGGGACCAGCAGTTAGCGTAATGGCTATGTCACTAGACTCCCATGTAGTTGACCGCGGTTTGAGTCCCGGACCTGGTGGCTTAAACTCATGCCGGGTGCGTGTGCGTTCGTGCCCAAGATCCTGAGAGGAGAATGGAGGAGAAGGGATTGCGGCGTGGCCATACCCCCTGGGGGGTGATTTCTTGCTTTCTGTCTCTCTGTCTCTGTCTGGCGAACACACGTGCCCTATAGTGAAAACCTCTCCAAAAAAAGAAAAAAAAAAGTTTGGCTTATGTGGTATTTAGATATCCCTCCCACTAAAATGGATGATGAAAGCTCTCATTGCATTATACTGATGGATTTGACCATTTAAAAATAATTGTTGTATTTGTAATAATAACTGCTACTGGTTTTGAGCACTGTGTACCAAACCATGTGATAGATACTTAAAATCATCTCATTTAATCTTTACAGTAAGACTGTGAGATAAATATTATTATTCTCCACTTTTATCTGTGAAGAGCCTGACTCCAGGTGATAACATACCTTATTTGTGTACCTGGTTTTACACTTCAGGATTTAAATCGTGCTCATTCTGACTCTAGAGCCTGTCAATGACCTGTGTTTCTCTTTTTTTCCCTCTCTTGCTTCCAAATAATTGTGGCTAAACTGTAGGCCTGTTTTTTTTTTTTTTTTAAGTTTATTCTATTTATTCTTATTTTTAATTTGTTTCTTGAGAGATAAAAAGAAAAAGAGAGAGAGAGGGAGAGAGAGAGAAACACTTTACAGGGTTTTGCCACACCATAATTCTCTCCTAGCTTCATGGGTGCACCAGGCGTGTTCAGGTCAGCTAAGGATCTGAGTCTGGGCCCCCCTATGCCTCCAGAATCGTGCAGCAGCACCCTTCTGCCTACACCACCATGGTTCAGCCTTGACCTGTTTACTGCATGGGCTGAAGGACAGATCCGAGAGGATGAGAGTTGGGTTTGTGAGGGCAGCATGTGGGAGGAGAGACCTTGAGGCCTAACCCAGGAAAGGGTATTTTGGAAGCTGAGATGAGGACAGGAAAACTGTAGCTAGGAGAATGCATGTTAGCCACTGAAAGGTACTGGATCATACACCAAAGTGGAAAAGGTAGATAAAAAGTAAGTGAGAATTTGAGATGTAATTGGGATTCCCAACTACTACCTCCTGGGGCTATTCTTGAACAGGTCAGAATTTTCAGAGTGACATGTAAGAATATGTATGTTTCACAAGTCATGCAGTTGATTCTGACACGTAACAGATGTTGGTCGGAAACCAAAAAGGCATGTAGAGAGGCGAAAGTGGATGCAGTGGGATTTGAGATCTAAACCCAAGAGTGGTGGGGCTGTGAAAGGCTGTTTCTTTTCTGAAGAACAGAAACTGGAGGTCAAGGAGAAAAAGACAGTAGTGAGAAATGATTGCTTACACGTGCTAGATACTAGTCATTAATTGTTCAACACTTTTCTGGCTATTTGTGGAAAACAGGTTAGTCATTGTATCTTCAATTTTCTGTGTGTAAAGTAGTCTATCTTAAATGACCTGGTACCCTAAGAGGTTTTATACTGATACCACTGAACTTACTTCCTGATTGTGATACAGATTTTAAGCAAAAAGCATGGCTATTTACCTAGCTTCATTTATACATATTCTATTGATTAGTTCTTTCAAAATAGTTATTCTGTATCATGTCATTAGACTTTTTTTTTGAAAGAATTATTTATCTTTCTTTACTATTCTTATTTTGCTATTGGACATGTGCACTCAAGAGAGAGAGAGAGAGAGAGAGAGAGAGTTTTAATTCCTGAGTATTTAATTTCTAGGTTTATAACAGTAGTGGACTTATTTCAAGAAGATAGTAGTATTTTAGGTTTGTCTCATGATTTTTGTTTTTTCTTTTGGAGGAGTACTCTATATTTGCGGTTACTCTGAATGAATGTGGAGCATAGTTACATCTTATGTTTCATAAATACTTTAAACTTGCTCATGTTAGTTTTTTTTTTTTTTTCTCTCTCTCTCTAAAACCTTGAGAGATCAGAAAAGAAGATGGTATGGAAGTGAATCTATGGGAAGACAATCTAGGCTTGAGTCTGCTTAATGTTGAGTCTGCTGATGTTCTGTCCTGACTCTTAGCCAATCCTATTAGAACATCTATTTTGTCTTTTCCATATTGTCTAAAATTGTCTATCTACCATATAAATATTTTTGGTAAGAAGTAACTTGGTACACATGATTGAGGACGGCTTTATCTTAACATTAACTTGTCTTTTTTTTTTTTTTAAGAAATTCCTTTATTTCTTCTTTCTTCTCAGGGTATTTGTTTCTAGTAGACCAAAGCCTTCTATCTGAGGTTTAGTTGCTCAATTTCCAAACACTTATCTTACCCTTTTAGGTAAAATAATTACTTGTGTGTCATCTAGTACTTTTGGGTAGAAGGGGTGTGAACAGGATGATTTGGTCAAATGGTATGGTACAGTTGGAATAATTTTTTTTATGTTTGTTCCTTGGTTTAAAATTTTAGATGTACTTAAAAAAAATTTTAGATGTACTCAGCTCACAGAGGAATTTGTAGGTTTCCAAGGGTACTTTATGAAAGTAATGTACACAGGGCAAAATAATCCATGTTGCTGAATTCTTCGTTAGAAAAAGAGGAAACGCTTAGAGGGTGCTTGTTAACTGTTTCATGAACACATTGACTGCTGTGATCACTTCATGGCTATGATCATAAAAGTCCAACAAAAAATATATATTTATCACAAAGCAGAAACTGAAACTACTATGCCACTCATGTTTAAGAATGTAATGTTTACATTCTAGAGATATTCGTATGTGTGTCTAGGTTAGAAAGATGTGAGTTAACGAAGCCCCAAAGAATAGCATCAGTAATATTGATGGAATGGAGGGCCTTCACCGAAGGAGGCTCTCTCTCTCTGTTTTTTTTTTTTTTGGAGAGGTTTTTGCGATAGGGCACATGTGATCTCTCGCCAGAAAGAGAGAGAGACAGAGAGACAGAAAGTGAGAAATCACTCCCCAGGGGGGATGGCCACGCTGCAGTCCCTTCTCCATTCTCCTCTCGGGATCTTGGGCACGCACACACACCTGGTGTGAGTTTAAACCACTGGATATGGGACTCAAACCACTGTTGGTTACATGGGAGTCCCAGCAACATAGCCATTAACACCAACGACTGGTCCTGAAGGAGGCTCTCTTTTTGAATGCAAACGTTAGCCTGTGGAATCATGGACAAAACAGCAAAGGATTATTAACTCAAATTCTTATGAATTTGAATGAGTAGTAATTTTTTTTAAGAATTATTTTAACTATTTATTTGTTTATTTTAATTTGATCAGAGAGGGAGGGGGAAAGAGAGAGAGAGAGAGAAAGTGAGAAAGCAAGCTGCCAGGTCCAGGACTTAAACCACAGTTGGCCATGTGGGAGTCCAGTGCCCTTAACCACCATACTACCTATTGGCCCAAATGAGTAGTAATTTTTTAAGGTCCTAAAATTTCTGGACAAATATGTCTCTCGCCACCATGCATGGCTTTCTTAAACATTAGAGCAGAAATGTAATAGACTGTTGTCCACAGAGAATAAAATAAAAAATTCCTGTTTCTGCAAAAATATAGTTTAAATACGTATGTTTGTGATAGAAAAATAATAGGGCATTGCAGCAGCTAGGATGCTTTGGAGTTTATTCATAGTCTTGTGAGGTTGATATCTGCGTTGAAAAAACTATAACATGCCCTTGTCTTTATTGGCAGGCCAAGTACTGTCCTGAGTGGCTCAGTGGCCCAACTCCTCAGTTCTGTTGGTTTACTCTGATGTTTTGGCCTTTTTAAAAAGTTTGTTTATTTATTCTATGAGCAAGCAAGACTAGAGTGTGAGAGAGTGACAGAGAGATGCAGAAAGACAGCATGTCTACCAGGGTCTTTTTTTTTTTCCTCCTACCAGGGTCTTGATGTTGTAATCCATCCCCAGCTTCAGCCAGTCTCTGAGGCTTGTGTGTGCCCTGCAGTTAAGTGAGGGTGAATGTGAACCCAGAACCTTCCCCTCACAGAGTGTTGTGTTTTACTACTGTGTCATTGTCTGGCTCCTATATTACTTTTTGCTGCTAACCTGTCAAGTTTCTCCAAGACATTTGCTTTCTATTTCTGAAAATTAGTTGTTAATACAATGCTTGTCCTGTTCACCTCTGTGATTCAACTGATACTGAATAGGTTCCATTCTTTTTATTATATATAAAATGGCTCATATTAGATTCATAATTTTGGTGTGTATATGTGTGTATTTATTTTGAATATATTTATTTGTTTTTTAATTGGATGCTGGCCTTGAGCTATAACCATTTTTCTGAGCAAACTTTCAAAGCTTTTCTCCCTGCAGAGAGTTATTACATGTAAATGCTGGGTATTATGCAACCTTATAGGTATCTGGTAACTGTGTGCACTTACTAGTTTAATTAACAGAACAAATGGGGCTTTTCCACTGGGGCTACAGTGGTTGTGGTGATTTTCTTAAGTGTACGTGTGTGTATGTGTCTGTGTTTAAGAGGTTGCTTTAGAAAATGTGTGTTAAGACACAGACTTTGTTTTATTTAAGAATTACTTACTTTACTCAAATCCTGAGAGGCGAGATGGAGGAGAAGTTGGGGTTCTGGCATGACCGTACCCTAAGTGGGGTACCTTCTCACTTTCCCTCTAGCAACTTAAACAAATCCTGTAGCAAATTATAAACAAAAAAGAAGTAGGGATCATAACCTAAATATTGTTGCCAAACGTTCAGATTCAAATTTGCTAAAATTTCTAAAATCTGGGCCCAGCTAGTGGGTTGGTGGTTAAGGCACTGGACTCCCACATAGCCGACCATGGTTCCAGTCCCAGACCTGGCAGCTTTCTCTCGCTCTCTCACTCTCTCTCATGCACGTGCTATAGCAAATTTAAATAATAATACAAAAATCTAAATAATTCTTTAAAGAAACAGCTTGATGTAATCCCATTTGTCTATTTTAGGGACTACTGCCTGTGCTTTAGGGGTCTCATTTAAGAAACTGCCTGGGCAAAAGCTTTCTCACAGCTAAAGAATTATAATTAGAGTGAAAAGACAACCCCTGGAATGGGAGAAAAATCTTTGCAAATTATCCCTAATAGAAGTGATTGATATCTATAATATATAGGGAACTCAAGTGGCTCAGCCATCACTAAAAGAAATAATCCAATTAAAACAAGGGCAAGTGAACAGACAATGCTCCAAGAAGACTTACAATGACCAAGGCTGTATGAAAAGATGTTCACAATTTCTCGTCATAAGGGAGATACAAATTAAAACTACAATGAAATATCATTTAATCTCAGTTAGAATGACTAGGAATAAAAGATTACAGAATGATAATTGTTGGCAAAGCTGTGATAAAAATGGGACTCTCACATTGTTAGTAGGAATGTAAATTAGTCCAACCTCTCTGGAAAACAATATGGAGATTTCTCAGAAACCTACAAGTAGACGTTCCATATAACCCAGCAATCCCACTTCTTGGTATCTACTCAAAGGATAAGAAAACAATCTTAAAGATCTCTGCACATCCATGTTTACTGAAGTGTTATTTAAAAAATGGAACCAACGTAAGTGTATAAAAACTGATGATTGGGTTGAAAAACTGAATATTACACAACTAGAGGAAACAATGAGATCCTATCTTTTGACTCAAAGTGGATGAATATAGAAGATTCAGCGTTGATTGAAGCAAGTCAGACTTTGAAAGATACACATTGTATATCCCTTCTCAATTTGTACTGAATGTCTGCACTTTATGTTTGAAGTGGAGGGGACTGGTGTGGATGCTAGTGACAGTAAGCAGGGAAAGTAGTTGGTAGAGAGTAGGTGGTTGATGGTAGGTGTGAGACCAAAAAAAAGTATAAATGATATACTTCTATTTATAAAAGAAAAATCAAAACTTTTTTGTATTGTCTGAAATAGCTCACAGTACTGTGTATTTGTTAATTTATCTGTCATCGAAAGAGCACTTGGCCTAAAAGAAAGGTCTGACTAGTGTGCAAAATGTAAAAAAAAAAAAATTTTAGAATGCTTTATCTTAAAATTTTTTATGAAATATTCTGTTCACTAATACAGGCCCTCCTCACTTAATGACCAAGTTCTGCTCCTACAACTAAGTCGTTAAGCAAATTGGTTGATAAATGAGCTTAAAGGAAGGTGTCTTGTGGTGTGTTGTGGTACCATACAGTATGTACTTTTCAAGAGATATGCAACAATACAGTAGAATAATTTGATTCTATCCATACAAAAAGCATACATTAGATAAGCACCAGAAAGTGATAAGATGCACCACAACAAAATAATATATGGGGACCAGTAGATGGTATAGTGTTTATGTCACTGAACTCCCGCATAGTCAACCACATTTTGAGCCCCAGATCTGTTGGCTTAAAACCCTCACTGGGCACATGTGCGTGCGTGCCTAAGATCCTGGGAGGAGAATGGAGGAGAAGGGATTGTGGCATGGCCATCCCTGTGTTGGGGGAGGGGGGATTCTCACTTTTCTGTCTGTCTCTCTCTCTCTGGCGAGTGCATGCAACCTATAGCAAAAATCTCTCAGAAAATGAATGAATGAATAAATAAATAAATAAATCTGACATAATTGTTATTTATCTGAATACTACTGTGGGTGTACAATAAAGCACAAATTTATAAACAAAATAGACTTACGTGATTGCAAATGTTTCGTGTAGTGAATACTAGCCAACTGCAGAAATGAGACAAAGTTTAAGAAAGGGGATTCCTAGATTTGCAGAGTGAGCTGTGTAATTAATATTCTGCTGTGTGTGTTTATGTGTGTGTGTGTGTGTGTGTGTGTGTGTGTATGCATGCCACAATTTTTCCTCGACTCATGGAGAATACCCCTTGGGGAAAGATCACTAAGTCTGTAGATTGTTAAGTGAGGAGAGGCTCTATATATCTGTTTTTTTGCTTGCTTTTTAAAATTAAGGTGGAGTACATTGTTTTTTTGTTTGTTTGCTTAGTTTGCTCTTAGGCATATCTGCTCACTGGTGAGAGACAGAGAGAAAGTGAGAAATCACTCCCCCCATGGGAGATGGCCATGCCACAATTCCTTCTTCTTCTTTCTCCTTTTGGGGTTTTTGGCACACATGTACATATATTCGGCATGTTTTTTCAAGCCACTGGGTCTAGGGCTTGAACTGCTTGGACAGCCACAGGGGATCCAGCCCCTTTAAATACCACACCACCTGGCTGGTCCAAAGTACTCCGATCTTAAGAATCTAGTTTGGGGGCCGGCAGATGACATAGCAGTTACATTGCTGGACTCCCGCATAGCTGACCATGGTTCAAGCCCTGGACCCCGTGGTTTGAAAATCATGCAGGGGAGCAGCAGATGGATAATGGTTATGTCACTGGACTCCTATGTAGTCAGCTGCGGTTTGAGTCCTAAAGGTTTGAACTAATGCCTGGTGCGTGTGCGTATGTGTGTGTGCCCAGGATCCCAGGAGAAGAATGTAGGAGAGGGGATCTCCCCTCTGGGGGGTGGTTTCTCACATTCTGTCTCTCTGTCTCACTTTCTCTTTCTGGTAAACACACGTGCCCTATAGCAAAAATCTCTCTCTCAAAAAAAAATAAAAGACAAGAAAGGGGAAAAAAAAGAAAATTTTGCCAGGTACATGTGAGTGTGTGCCCTAGATCCCAGAGGGAGAATAGAGGAGAAGGGATTACGGTGTGGCCATACCCTCTGGGCGGTGATTTCTCTCTTTCTC
>NW_006208752.1:885195-896316 GCF_000334495.1 Tupaia belangeri chinensis
CTAAGGCAAAAACCTCTTTAAAAAAAAAAAAAAAAGAACATAGTTTGGTATTGACAAAAACATACACTAGATTAATTCACAGGCCTATCAGTAATATACATGTTTATTTTTACATGTTTTATTATTTTTTTTAGAGAGAGATTTTTGCTATAAGGCACATACACTCACCAGAGAGAGAGAAAGCAAGAAGTCACCCTCCAGGGGTGATGGATGTGTCGCAGTTCTTTTTCTTCTAATCTCTTGGATTTTGGGCACATACACATGCCTGGTGTGAGTTTATAGCCACCAGGTCTGGGACTTGAACCACGGTCAGCTATGTGGGAGTCCAGTGATGTAATCATTATATCCTCTGCTGGTCCCATACCTACATGTTTTAATATTAAAGTAGTGCTTAAAATTAATTTCCATGGAGTAAATTGATATTTTAGGACTATTTAGCATTTTCATTTTGTGGTTTCTGTTTGTTCTATCAGTTTGTGATCCTCAAGGATGATGACAATGGACGGTGGCATGTTTATTTCATTTTGAAAAGTGTAGGCCTCATCAGAAAGATAGCTGTGCAACATGATTAGACATCTTAATAGACATCCTTTAGCTAATATCTAACGTTAGCTGAAGAAATTGGATAATGATTGTTCACGAAAACACCAACAATTTTCTATTTCTCTAATTGCAGACAGTTGATCAAGTCAAGTGATAGGTCTGTGATCAGGAATTTAATGAATAATTCATATTGTTTTTGCTGGTAATCTATAGTAAAATTTTATTCACAAAATGTAATCTACTATTTAATTCCTTTAGCATCCTTTCCAGGAAAACTTTTAACACTTTCTTTTCTGGTACTTATCCTCTAGGAACTCTGCCGATGACTCATTCCTGGCTTACATTCCTGTTTCTTGAATTCTTTCTTGAACATTGCCTGTATCACGGTGACTGAGTGCTTGTACTGCTGTTTTCTTATGGAATTGTGATGGTTAAGATGCTGGACTCCCACATGGCCAATTATGGTTCAAGTCCTGAACCTGGTGGCTTGAAACTCATGCCAGGCACACGTACGTGTGTGCCCAAAATCCTAAATCCTGAGAGGAGAATGGAAGATATGGGATTGTGGAGTGGCCATCTCTCCCTGGTGGGGGGGATGGGTGGGTGGGAGTGAGTTCTCTCTTTCTGTCTCTGTTTATCTGGAGAGCGCATGTGCCCTATAGCAAAAATCTCTACCAAATATATATATATATATATATAGCTTTTCGATGGAGCCCAACTTTTAGTTATTGTATCTAGTTCAGTATATGATACCTTAAGCCCAATAGATTGATTTTAGTTGTCAATATTGATGTTAGGTAATAAATAAGTTACAAAGTTGGGTAAAGAATAGATAGGGCCTATGTTCATGGTATGTTTAATAGTATTAGGGGAGCTGATGATGAAAAACTAATATTTATTAAAAGCTTTTTAAGTGCCACATACTCTTCTGAGCCTATTGCATATATTATCTGATTTTTACCTCCACAGTAATCACCTGAGTTAAGTAATACTATCCCTCTTTTATATATTAAGAAGCCGTGTCTCCTAGAAGCAGAACCTGACATGCAGCACCTTGGGCAAGAGATTTATTGAGAGGGTTCTCGGAGGCAGAAAGCAGGATGGGAAGGACATAATCTTGGACTGGCAGTGTCAGCCTTACCTGTTAAAAGTGCTTATACTTGGATCTCACTCCACAACCCAGAATCAGAATCTTGGTGGGGGAGAGGGTAAGTGGTGATTTATAAGTCCTTCAGGTGATTCTGATTGATGGTAAAATTTGAGAACCCCTGGGTGAGAGAAAGCCAAGCAGAGATGTGAGTTCTGCTCAGATTTAGCTTCATCAGGAAGCCCTGGAGTGCAGATGGCACCATAGGATTGCCACTGATAGACAGGGTCATCGATATTCCATCTCTGCCAGGCGTTGGCTGTGGGGAGTCTACTTTGGGGGGAGTGAAGGATGGGTGTAATCTGCCAGATTCTCTAGACAAGGTGGCTCGTTTTTAGTTGTGAACTGTTGGCATCCAACACTCATGGCAGTTGGGCAGTGGGCAAGCCAGCCACATAAAGGGGATCTGGGTGGACATCACTGTGTCTGTCACAGGTGGGTTACAAGAAAGTTACATATTTAGCTCAAAGTCCCTCAGCTGGTAATGGGATTTGAACTCAGGCAGTCTACCTCTAGACTCCATCTTCCATACCATTAGCTAGCTATATTGTCCCATGTGGGTAGACCAGTAATAACAATAGCAGCAAGAGCATAAACAAACAAGTGACTATTCAAAAGATGGAGTTTGCTTCTGAGTTAGGGAGAATTGAAAAGTTATGATGGAAGGAGTTTCTTTTGATTTTACCTTGCAGTAGGATAAGATTTGGAGGTGTAAAACTTTATGTGAGAGGCTTTCTAGGCAGAAGGAATAGCCTGAGAAAAGGCATAGTGGCATGCAAGTGGGGTTTATGTGAAAGGGCTGGTTATTCTGTTTGGTTTTGATTTGGCTTATCAAAGAGGTCTAGGAGAAAAGTCATTTAACATTGGTTTGAGGCCAAGTCAGGGATATCCTTAGATGCCAGACAAGTGAAAACGCTTAATCTGGGGAGTAACATAGTCTAAACTATACTTTAAAAAGATTATTATGACAACAGATGTGCACAGAAGCAGAAGGGAGACAAGTCTGGAAGCAATCAATGCATAGTATAAACCAGGGCCAGCTCTTGGCTGTGGCAGTTGAACTGGAAAAAAGAAACAAGCCTGACAGTGCTGTAGTGGTAAAAAGCAACACTCTTAGGCTGGTCCCCACAGGGAGGTTCTGGGTTTGTATCTGGAGACCTCCCTGAGTTTTCCAGGTATAGTCATACCAATGACCTGGGGCTGGCTGGAGTTGTGGGTGGATCACAGTATCAAGACCTGGTTGGGAT
The DNA here is from genome assembly GCF_000334495.1 of Tupaia belangeri chinensis. NCBI lineage: Eukaryota > Metazoa > Chordata > Mammalia > Scandentia > Tupaiidae > Tupaia > Tupaia belangeri. The sequence continues at coordinate 888,133 of NW_006208752.1, forward strand.
TGCTGTCTCTGTCTATATATCTGTCTCTTTCATTTAAGAAATAAATGAATAAAATTAAAAAGAAAAGGTAACAGATCGGAAAGAGATCTTCATGCAGCAAAAAGCAGGCAAGGAGTTGGAGAGTAAAGGGAAAGAAGCCTTTGAAGACACTGGCTGCTTTGGGGGATGCCAACGCCGGTCTTTTCATGAAAGGGTGGAGGTGGTGAAGGGTGTTTGTAAGAGAATACAGAAATTGCAGTTCAGATTCAGGAACTTGGAATTTGGCAAGCGGCATCCTATGGAAAGATGTCAAGCAGATAACTGGAAATACTGAACTAAAACTTGATGATGTGCATGTGGATTTACATTTTATAGTAGAGGTAATCATTGAAAACCACAAGGGCTGGTAATAAAATTGCCAAGGATGGAAATAATAGAGTTCAATGTCAGGATTAGAATTCTTGGCCTCTTCTTGTTCAACTTTTTCATCCATTAACTCATATGACCTTCAAATGTATACCAAATTTACATTTTACATACTAAATTGAGAGAATGTTAAATTCTTTAATGCTTTCTAACTCAGTATAAGAGACATAATGAGGGGAACCAGCAGTTAGCGTAATGGCTATGTCGCTGGACTCCCACGTAGTTGACTGCGGTTCGCGTCCCAGACCCGGTGGCTTAAAACTCACACCAGGCACGTGTGCGTGCGTGCCCAAGATCCCGAGAGGAGAATGGAGGAGAAGGGATTGCGGCGTGACCATCCCCCCTGGGGAGTGATTTCTTGCTTTCTGTCTCTATGTCTCCGTCTGTCTGGTGAGCGCACGTGCCCTATAGCGAAAGAAACCTCTCAAAAAAGAAAAAAAGACATAATTGAAGAGGAAATCCCAAAACTCTTGGGTAGAAGCTAATATGTGCTTTTCAGCTCTTTTTGTGTAGTAACTTAGTATCTGGACCTTTTATGTTTTGTCTTTTTTTATTTTTCCAAAAGAAATAATTAAAGGCTGGCAGGTGGCGTAGTGCTTAAAGGTGCTGGATTCCCACATGGCCAACCGTGGCTGGAGTCCTGGACCTGGCAATTTGCTTTCTTACTTTCCCTTTCTCTCTGGTTAAATCAATAATAATGATAATAGTAATAGTAATAATAATGATAATAATAAATGGCATAAAGTAAATAAATATAAAAAAACTTAAATGGTTTGGCTTAAAAAATCTTTCTTGCTCTTGATATGCTATGGGTTAGATTTATAAGTAAAAGAAATGGCAAAATGTCAGGTGAGATATCAAAGTAAAGTTAAGTGAAGATAAGATTTCCTTTTTTTTTTTTTTTTAAGATTTTTGCCATAGGTGCTTGAGCTCTCCAGAGAGAGAGACAGACAAAGAGGGAAAGTGAGAAATCACCTCCTGGAGGGATGGCCATGCTACAGTCCTATATACTCTAGTTTTGTCTTGGGATTTGGGGCACACATGCAAATGTGCCTGGTGTGATTTTTAAGCCGCTGGGTCTAGGACATGAACATTGGTCAGCCAAATGTGAGTCAAGTGCCTTAACCACCAAACCACCTGCTGGCCCTGAAAGTAAGATTTCTGATAAACTATGAGACTCAAATTTAGTTGTATTACTATCTCTAGTTGTTGCTGTTTAGACTTGTGTTGCCAGTTACTTCAGAAAGAGCTATTGTAAATGCTTTGTTTAATAGGACTACCGAATGATGTTAGGTGTTTCTCTTTATTCTGAATCCAACTGTTTGTAATGTCAGAAAATACTTCTATTTGAGGTAAAGACTTATTATAGCTAATGACTAATTTTGTAGGCCAAAGGTTTCTAGCATTTAAATTTGGCCAGGGAGTGAAAGTGAATTTGTGTCTCCAGCTTATACTAGGATAAACAAGTGGGTCTTCTACTTTTCAAAATGTGACACCGGAGAAAGTAAGTTTTGCCTATTCAGTATAGCTGAAAGGTAGGTTATCCTGAGCACCGAGGAAGACAAAGATGTAGTAACCTATTGAAAGAGAAGATCAAATTCTGTAGCAGGGAAAGACTGGATCAAACTGCTAATGCACTGTTGATATAGGTAGGATAACTGTGTGGTTGAGCCGCCCTGAGCATTGTAGAATGTTTAGCAGCATCCCTGGCCTCTTAACATCTAGATGTTGGTACTTCTCCCCTAGTCATGACACTCACAGATGTCTTCAGACATTGATAAATGTGTCCAAGGGGCAAAATCACTTCTGGTTGAGAACCACTATGCTAACTATCCTCTGTGGATCCAAGAACGTGAAAATCTCCGTAGTCTGTGTCTTAGGTATTGGAGGGTGTGAAGTAAATGAAAATTTGCCAGTTAAGAACCTAATTCATTAAACACTATGCTTAGGACATACTGTTTTCATTTTATAGAACTCACTCCAAATCAGAATAAATTAATTCAACTACGGAGGGGAGTAATTTGTCAATACCTAGAAAAGGTTGGGAAATACAGCAATTCTACATCTAATTGTATATCCTGCATAAGCACCTATATAAGGATATTCATAGGAGAATTGTTTTGTAATAGGGAAAACTAAAACACTGTCAGTAGCCATCAATAGAAAAGCAAATTTTATGGTCTGTTCACCTGATGGACTAAATATACAGCAGTTAAAAATGAATTTTTCTGGATCAGTCTCAAGAACATTGATGATGGAAAACAAGCAATTTGCAGAAGTTTTACTTCGTATTTTCTTTGAGAACATTCCAAATAATGCTGTATATTGTTTACTCAAATTCATGACAGTGTTTGCTTCTGAGGAGGAATAGGACCAAGGAAAGAAAAAAAAAGACCTTCAATTTATTTAAATTGTTTTTAAGACTTTGTTTGAAAAAAAGAAATGAAATATATACTACGAAATGTTACATTTGGGGGATAAGTTTGTGCATGTTTGTTATTTTTTACATTTTTATTATTTTTCAAATTCTTTGCACTTCCATTATTTCTTTTTTTAGAAGTACAAAGGAAACATTTTATGACTTGACAGTGTTGTTGATTTGATTGCATTGTGGGATATACTGAGTTGTACCTTTTCCTGAAATACATTTTTTAGCCATAGATTTAATTTTCAGTGATGTGTTTGAAGCAAGTGATTGTACTCTGTGCTTGTACTTATTCACATTTCCATGCACTAAACTATGGTTTCATGATTCACTCTTGCACAAACATATGTAGATCTGGATTCTCACACATTGAAATAAACGCAGCTGTGTTTATGTCAATGCTATTACGTTCAAATAAACACACATGCGATCCCTTATGAGCGTGAACCCATAAAACACTTGTTGATTTGGTTCTGAAATTGTGTGTTCAAATAAACACACTTGTTTGAAGGGAAGTTTGCTTTGCTCAGATGGTCATGTCTTGAACATGTGTTTTATAGAGGGCAGATGTAGAGTGTCTTAAAAGAATAATAGTTCTTTAGGGTCTGAGTTAATTGCTTTAGAAAAATGCACAATTTATTTAATGGGTTATTTTTTAATATGTTGGTAGTTGTCCTATGTAAGTAAAATGTTATCTTTGAATATAACATATTATTAGTTTCTATTTGACAGGCTAATTAAATATAATAGAATTTTTAACAAATTAAGTTATATGGGAAATAATATTTGTGAATGTAGTTTTAAGAAATGATAAAGAAATAAGGTAAAGAGCTCTTTTTTTTTTGGAGAGGTAAGAGCTTTTTTAATTTTAGAAACTACTTGCTTTTGTTGCTTAACCAGTTTTATAAGTAAGTCTTATAAAGTGGTTTTTTTTTTAATTTTATTTATTACTGTTATTATTTTTTATTTGACTAGAGAGAGGAAGAGGGAGAGAGAGAGAGAGAGAGAGGGAAAGTGAGAAAGCAAGCCTTCAGGTCCAGGACTCAAACCCTGGTTGGTCATGTGGGAGTCCAACACCTTAACCACCATGCCACCTGCCGGCCCCAAAGTGAGAAAGCAAGCTGCCAAGTCCAGGACTTGAACTGTGATCATCCACGTGGGAGTCCAGTGTCCTTAACCACTTTGCCACCTGCCAGCCCCTGTTTTATTTTTTTAAGAGGTTTATGCTATATTGTGTGTGCGCTTGCCAGAAAGACAGAGACAGTCAGAGAGACAGAAAGCAAGAAATCACCCCCCAGCGGGGATGGCCACACCGCAATCCCTTCTCCTCCATTTTCCTCGCAGGATCTCGGGCACGCACACACATGCACACAGCATGAATTTAAGCCACCGGATCCAGGAGTCAAACTGCGGTGGACTACATGCGAGTCCAGTACATAGCCATTACTCCAACTGCTGGTCCCAGTAAGGCTGTGTTTTTATATTTCACATTTTAGAATGAAAATAGAGAAAAGTTCCAAACCAGGAAGAGTTCAGTTCACATTTATATTTCTGCTGAAGTGACTGCATGTACCCTGAAAGAAATGTGTTAATATGCTTCAGTCTTCTACAAAATGTTTCAATCAACTAGAATATAATTTTCATGGTGGCAAAATGTGGCGTTATCTTTAATAAATGAACTGCAGACTATAACAATCAGTGTTTTTTTCTTCAAAATATGGGAGAAATTTTTTAATATTTATGAAGTAGGACTAACTGACATCTGTGTTTGACCTGAAAGCCTGTGAGTTACTGTACTACCCATGGAAACCTCTTTAATTAGGAAATCGTATTAGGCCCAGAACCTTTAGGCCTTATAGCTGCTTCTTTCTGCATGGGAGGAATTCCAGAGCTAGGGGTTTCATGTGTATGGGAAGAGGGAAGGGTTGCAGGTTGTTAATAGAAAGATAGACATTCTTACTCCAGGCCAGGCTGATTTGTGGCCCCAGGGACCTTCCCTGCCCTGCCTGCCTTCTTCTTAAGACCTGTGGAAGTGGCTCTCACCTCTGTAAACTAGGCATTTAGCTCCATCTCACAAGACCAAGTAGAAGACACAAGGCTTCACTTATTGCCACTATGAACATTTAAATATCTCAATACAGTGTCTACATTTCTTCTGTTAAACCCATGTTTTCCAGTTGGTCATTGCTGGGTTTGGCTGTTTCAGGATTTTTTTTTTTTTTTTTTTTAAGCGAGAACTTTTTGCTATAGGGCACATGTGCTCACCATAGAGATGGAGAGAAAACAGAGTGACAGAAAGTGAGACATCACCCCCGGGGAGGATGGCCACATCGCTTTCCCTTCTCCTCCATTTTCCTCTCAGGATCGTGGGCACCCATGAACATGTAATGTGCCCAGTGTGAGTTTTAAGTCACTGGATCTGGGACTTGAACATGTGGTTGACTATAAGGGAGTCCAGTGAAATAACCTTTAAGCCATCTGCTCATCCCTGTTGAGGGATTTTTTTTATCCAGGCATTTCAGGAGACTAAATATTACATACGTAATTGTCCCAAATGTAAACTACTAGAAAATAAAATTTTCTAGATTAATGTTTTTTTATGGATAATATTGTCATTTCAGAATAAAGATAGTCCTATTTTATATTCTGTAGTCTTCTTTTTTTTTTTTCTTTTTTGGAGAGGTTTTTGCTATAGGGCGCGTGCGCTCACCAGACAGACAGAGACAGAGAGATAGAAAGCGAGAAATCACCCCCCATGGGGGATGGCCACGCTGCAATCCCTTTTCCTCCATTCTCCTTTCAGGATCTTGGGCATGCACGCACACACGCCCAGCGTGAGTTTAAGTCACTGGGTCTGGCCTCGAACCGTGGTCGACTATGTGGGAGTCCAGTGACATAGCCATTACGCTAACTGCTGGTCCCTATTCTGTATTCTTTCGTACTTTGTAAAAGTTATTTCATTTTAAAAGAAAAATAATTTGCCAGCCATGTGGCCTAGGGGTTCAGGGAGCCAGATCTTACATGACCAACTGTGCAATTTGAATCCCGGCTCCAGTGACTTAAAAGGCATGCCAGGCATGTGTGTACGCAGACCCAAAATGCCGACAGGGTGGAGAAATAGAGGACAAGAGGTTGCAGCGTGACTACATCTCATTGGGGGTGCATCTGTGGTGAGTGCATGTGCCTACTGGCAAACTAAAAATAAAATCTCTAAAATAAAAATGTACTATTTACTAGTTTACATGTTTATATTCTGCTTTTCCCGCTAGATGGGAAGCTTCATGAAAACAGGGACTGTTGTTTTGCTCTTTATATCTAGTGCCAATTACAGGGCTTCATAAATACTAAACAATAAATGTTTGTGAGTGGATGCCGAGTGAATAAAGGATAAGAACAATTAAAACCTTTTTAACCTGGATTTCTATTCTTAATTATTGCCACCTTATACACACCAGCTCCCCAAGCCTGCCACTTTATCAGGTGTGTATTTTTTTTTTCTTTGTTTTTGGAGAGGTTTTTGCTATAGGATGCGTGCGCTCGCCAGAAAGACACAGAGAGACAGAGAGACAGAAAGCGAGAAATCACCCCCACAGGGGGGCGTGGCCATGCTGCAATTCCTTCTCCTCCATTCTCCTCTCAGGATCTTGGGCATGCATGCACATGCACCGGGCATGAGTTTTAGCCACCAGGTCCGGGACTCGAACGCAGTCAGCTACATGAGAGTCCAGTGACATAGCCGTCACACTAACTGCTGGTCCCCAGGTGTGTATTTTTTGGAACCCTTCTCAAGGCATTGCTTACTTATATGTTTTCACTGAAGAAAGCAGAGCAGTCCCCGTTTTCCCACACCTTTACAACCTTGGTGTTACCAGACTTAAATTTTCTCCAGTTTGATGTGTTTCAAATAGTATCTTGTTTCAGTTTGAGATTTCCATGATGTCCGATGAGATAAAGCACTTTTTCATCTCTTTATTTGCTTTTTTTTTTGTCCTCTGGAATTTTGTGTTGATATGCCCTTCACCTATTTTACTATTAGTCTTTCCTTTATTGTTTTTGGTATCGTTTTGCATGTATAGTCTGTATGTTATTTCTTTGGCTAATATGCGTATCTAATAAATACTCCTCCTTGGCCTTCCCCACACACATACACACTCGCGTGCCACGTGATGGACATTCTGGTCAATGAAGGACCGGGTATAGGACAGCAGGAGCGATAGGTAGTGCCGTGTACCTCTTAGGTTTGTGTATGTGCTCCAGCCAACAGCACACGTCTCAGAAAGCTTTCTAGCAGTGCGTGACTGTGTATTTTAGAAGTATTTCTCACAGTTGTTATCTCTCTTTTTAACCTTTTTTATAGTGTTGTGTCTTATGGTGGTGTTGACAGTTTGGATGTAGTAAGGTTTATATCAGTATTTTCCTTTTTGTACTTTATTTAAGAAGGCCTTTTTTACCTCCGTGTCATTGGTGTATGCTTGATTCTCATGTTTAAAACCTTCAAAAAAAATCTATCTGCAGTTTTTGGTTCATGTTGTGAGGTAGATAATGAATAATTTCCCACTTCCCTCTCAAGGAGCATCCAGTTGTTCGAGCCCTTTCTGTGGAATAGTGTGTGCTTTCTGTATTTTGAAATGCTTTTATCATGTACAAATGTTTTTGAGTCAGTTTTCACACTTAAATGTGTTCTATCAATCTGTTTTTCTACTTCTGTGGAAATAGGAGATTGACCTACAACTTTCTAGTACCTTTTGCTCTCTGATAGAACAAATTCTCTTCTTAGTTATTTCTTTCCAAGTTGTTTTGACTATTCTTGAGTTTTTTTTTTTTTTTTTAGGAGAGATTTTTGCTGTAGGGTGTGTGTGCACTAGCATGAGAGACAAGAGAGAGACAGAGAGACAGAAAGCAAGAAATCACCCCCTGGGGGGGAAGACCGTGCCACAGTCCCTTCTCCATTCTCCCCTCAGGATTTTGGCCACACATGCACACATCCCTGTGTGAATTTCAAGCCTCTGGATCTGAGACTTGAACCACAGTTGGTCATGTGGTAGTTCAGGGACATAACCATTACACTATCTGCTGGTCCCTATTCTTGAATATTTGTTTTTCTAAATGAATTCAGAATGGCCTCCTGATTCAAATATTACATTTGTATTTTTAATTGAATTGATTACTGTGAGGGGGCCAATAGGTGGCATGGTGATTAAAGTGCTTGACTCCACATGACTAACCATGGTTTAAGTCCTGGACCTGAAGGCTTCAAAAAACTCATTCCAGGCATGCCATGGGTACCCAGAATCCAGGGAGGATAATGGAGGAGAAGGGATTGTGGCATGGCCTTCCCCCTAGGGGATGATTTA
>NW_006208752.1:896327-954207 GCF_000334495.1 Tupaia belangeri chinensis
TCTTTCCCTCTTACTGTTTCTCTCAGTCTCTCTCTGGCAAGTGAGTGCACACACCCTTTGGCAAAACCTTTTTAAAAAAATTTAATTCAAGAGAAGTTGTCATCTGTCTTAAGACACTGATTTTCCATCCAGGAATATTCACTCCATTTATTCAAGCTTTCTTTTCCATCCTTCAGAAAACTTTACTTTTTTTTTTCTAAACTTTTATTTTTCCTACAAATCTTACAAATTTTTTCTTGGGTTTATTCTAGGATACTCTAAGTTTTTTTGCTGCTGTGATGAGGGGGATTTGTTTGCAGTCATACTTTGTCATTGATTATTGCTAGTATATAGAAGCTATTTTTGATTTTTAAAAAATTGATCATACTTGGTCACCTTGTGAAGTGTTGTACTAGTTTGTTAGTTGATTTTCTTTTCTTTTTTTTCCTTACCAAAAATCAAATCACTAATGACAGGTGTTCCTATTTTTCTTCCTTTTTTTTTGGCTAATGCATTGGTTGGTATTTCTGGTATGATGTTGATTAATTCTGGTGATAGTATCCATTAGCATACATCCTTATACATATTAAAGTTCATTTACATATGTACTTTAATATATGATTAAGTGTAATTCTTCCTAGGAATATTTCTTTCATTATGAACAGTGTTTTCTCTGTGTTTCTTCTGGCTCCTCTTTATCAAACTAAGCAACTTCCCTTCTTAGCTAAAACATTTTATTATGAAAATGTGATAAAATAGTTTGTTAACTTGGGACCAGCAGTTAGCATAATGGCTATGTTGTTGAACTCCCATGTAGTCAACCGCTGTTCAAGTCTCGCACCCGGTGGCTTAAAACTCATGCAGGGTGCATATGCATGCGTGCCCAAGATCCTGAGAGGAGAGTGGAGGAGAAGGGATTGTGGCGGAGAAGGGATTGTGGCGTGGCCATACCCCCTGGGGGGTGATTTCTCTCTTTCTGTCTCTTCATCTGTCTGGTGAGTGCACGTGCCCTATAGCAAAAACCTCTCTCTCAAAAAAAAAAAAAAAGTTTGTTAACTTGATCACATCAGTTTTCTCTTTTATCTTGTATCCATTGATAAATTTTCTGATGTTAGCTGTCCTTACATTACTGAGGTACAATTCTACTTGGTGTTACTCTTTCCATACATCATTTTATACCTAAGAATTTTACATTTAGGTTGAAGTGTGATCAGATAGTAATTTTTTTTTCTTCGTTCTTCTTTTTTTTTTTTTGAGAGATTTTCGCTATAGGGCGCGTGTGCTCGCCAGACAGACAGAGACAGAAAGCAAGAAATCACCCCTCAGGGGGGATGGTCACACTGCAATCCCTTCTCCTCCATTCTCCTCTCGGGATCTTGGGCACGCACGCACATGTGCACATGTGCCCGGCATGAGTTTTAAGCCACTGGGTCTGGGACGCGAACTGCGGTCAACTACATGGGAGTCCAGCGACATAGCCATTACGCTAACTGCTGGTTCCCTTTTTTTGTTATTCTCATTGTTTCTTTTCTTTTCTTTTCTTTTCTTTTTTTAATTCTCATTGTTTCTAGCACTGGGTAAGTGAGACCTAGCTAAAATAATGTCCTGTAACCTCTGTGCTATAGAGCAGTTGGCTTAAAGTGAAAATTATTTATTTTGAATATTAGAACTGTTGTAAAACTGCCTCAAGGCTTGTGCATTTCTTTGGCAGCTGCTTTAATTTTATTTCCTACAATTATTATGTGGTTGGCTTTTTCTGTTTGTACTTTGGTGAATCATGGTAACTTATATTTTGTTAGTGAACTATCCATTTCATGTAGTCTTTAAAGTTTTTGGTGTAAGTTGTTCTTCATCTTCCCTTCTAATGTTCAATCTTTCTGTGTTTCTGGTTTTGTTTTTATGTATTTAGCAGATTATTTAAATGTAATTACTTCTATCTACTTTTGTTCCTTTCTCTCATTCGTTATCCTGCTGCCTTTTGAAATGGTTTAATTTCAAACCTTTTCATTGTTCCCTGAAATCTTTGATGCACCGTTTCCTATGAGTAGCATTCCGATGGCATCTCATAGATTTGTTCAGGTAGTGTGGTCATTCTTTCAGTTTAAGCATTTAAAAATTTACTTGGACTTACTCTTTAACCAACCATTGCTTAGAATGTCATTTAAAATTCCCATTTAAATATTGTTCTAAAGTGATTTCTCATGTTACTGCACTTAAGATTAGTGATTATAGTCTGTAGGGTAGCGATATTTAAGAATTTGTTAATATTTGTTGTCTGCCATGGTACTGCTCTGAATATTACATGTCTTTGAAAAGTATGTGATTTATTTTTATGTGGATGCTATCATCCTGGACCTCAAGATGCTATCATATATATTCATATGTATTGGGTTGATAATGATGTCTGTTCGGGTAATTTGAATGTGTAATTGCTGTCGTTCATAAAATAACTTATTTTTCTTTTTATCATTTTTTCTGAGAAAGGTATTTCAGAGTCCTCATCTGATTGAGATACGTTAAATTGTGATTTGTATTCTTTGTTTTGCTTTCTTTCTATACGTCAAAGGTATGTTGTTAATGCGTAACAAATCAGTGACTGTTATTCACTCTTAGAAGGTTATTCTTTTCACTGTGTATTTCTTCATCCCTTTTAAAGATTTCCTCCCTGATTTCTTTTTTGTGGTGAAGAGGTCTGTTGTTGGTATTACTTTATCTTTTCATTTGCCTGTTGTGTGGTTTCACATTCCTGAAACTTTTTTAATTGCTGGAAGATGTGTGTACCCACCTGAGAAAGAGAGGGAGAGGGAGAGGGAGAAAGCATCCCCACAGCGGGATGTGTTCACGCTATAATTCCTTCTCTTCCTCCTCTCAAACCTCTTGGATTTTGTGTGTGTGCGTAGGCGTGTGCATGTGTGTGTGTGTTTGCCCTAGGGCACATGTGCTTATTGGAGAGAGAGAGACGTAGAGAGGCAAAGTGAGAAATCACTTCTCCACCTTCCTGTGGAGCTCGCCACACTGTAGTCCCCTTTGCTCCATTTTGCTCGTGGGATTTTGGGCATACACACACACAGCATGATTTTCAAGCTGCTGGGTCTGGGACTTGAACTATGTGGTCTGCCCTGGGGGAATCCAGCACCTTAATCACCAAACCACCTGCAGGTCCCATCCTTTCGGAATTTTGAGCATGCACACACATATACTTGACCAGTGTGTTTTTCACCTACTGGGGCTGAGATTTGAACTGAAGTCAGCCATGTGGGTTCTGACACCCTTAATTGCCAAGTCATAGGAATAGCCCAACACATCCCTGAATTTTTTTCTTTTTTGAAGAGATTTTTGCTATATGCTCACCAGAGAGACAGAAAGTGAGAAATCACCCCCAGGGGGACCAGCAGTTAACGTAATGGCTATGTCCCTGGACTCCCATGTAGTCGACTCCGGTTTGAGTCCTGGACCCCGTGGCTTAAACTCATGCTGGGCGCGTGTGCATGAGTGCCCAAGATCCTGAGAGGAGAATGGAGGAGAAGGGCTAAAAAAAAACGGGGGATGATTTCTCGCTTTCTGTCTCTGTCTCTGTCTTTCTGGTGAGTGCACGCGCCCAGTAGCAAAAACCTCTCCAAAAAAAGAAAAAAAAAACAAAACACAAAATCACCCCCAGGGAGATGGCTATGCCACAATCCCATCTCCTCCATTCTCCTCTTAGGATTTTGGGCATGCACACACACACGCCCAGTGTCAATTTCAAGCCACCAGGTTTAGGACCCAAACCGGGTTTGACAGTAGGAGTCCTGCAAGTCATCCATTGGTGTCATCCACATCCTTTATGCCATCCACGGATCCCAACACATCCCTGAATTTTAAGTGTTTGTGTGCCATTTTGTATCAGTTGCATATCTTTTACTTACATGAACATAGCTGGACTTTACTTTTTATCTTTTAAGTGACCCTGAACATGATCTAAATGGTTGTATTTATATTTATTGTGATTTAAATCTACTTTTTTTTTTTCTATTTTCCTTTGACTTCATTTCCACTCTCTAGGCTTTTGTTGGAAGGGCAGATATTTTTGATTTGCTCTGTTGGTTGGAATAGCATATATTCCTTTTCTATTTTGTGGTTATCTCTATATTTCTTATATACGTGTTTATATATATTTTTCTAACAGTGTCTATAATTATAGTTCTCTATAACATTAGAAGATATTAAACATGTTCTTATTTTTCTCCATTCTGTATCTTGAGCCTCTTAGGTTGATAAAGATAGGAACTTCCTCCTGGACTAATGTTTAAAGAGGAAGTTTGGTGTCTTTTTTAAGATTTTTAGTTTATTCTTGGTCACAGTTTTCCTTTGAAATGTCTTAAGTGCTTTTTTGTTTTTAATTTGTTGGCACTTTGTGGTCTCTTTCAATGTAAAGCTTTATGCCTTTAGAGTCATATTCTTCAATGAAGTCAGATTCTCAAATATGCTATTTTCTGTTACTAGCTCTCCTTCAGTGTCTCTGTACTCACATCTCAAAATTGCTAACATATGGATGGAAAATAGGGCTATCCTCTGTGTCTCATAATTTTCCTTGCCTTTATTACCTTATCCCCTTTTTTTTGATTCTGGAGAAATCTTTGGTCCAGGTTTATCTCACTAATTCATTCTTCAGTGATATTCTTTCAATGGTATCCTACATTTCCCTTTAGTCTTTTTTTTTTTTTTTAAATAATTATTTATTTATTCCTTTTTTTTTTTTTTTTTTTTTTCCAAGCACTTTTTTTTTTTTTTAATTTTGACCAGACACACACACACACACAGAGAGAGAGAGAGAGAGAGAGAGAGAGAAGGCAAGCCACCAGGTCTGGGACTTGAACTGTGGTTGGCCATGTCGGAGTGTCCAGCACCTTAACCACCATGCCACCTGCTGATCCCTCCCTTCAGTCTTTTCTAACAAATATATTTCTCCTTTTCAAACATTAAAAAAAATTTTTTATTCAATTTTATTTGTTATTATCTTTTATTTGACTAGAGAGACATAGGGAGAAGAGAAAAAGGAAAAGCAAGGTGGCATGGTGATTAGGGCTCTGGACTCCCACATGGCCAGCCATGGTTCAAGTCCTGGACCTGGCAGTTTGTGTTGTTTCTTTCTTTCTCTCTGTCTCTGTCTGGTGAGTACATGAACCTTGTTGTAAACTAAAAAGAATAATAATAATGATAAATAAAATATAATAAATCTTTAAAAATAAAAAATTGAGGACCTCAAAAATTTAAAAAAAAAAAAAAAAAAGAGAGAGGGAAAGTGAGAAAGCAAGCCACCAGGTCCAGAACTGTGATTGGCCATTTTAAACTTTTATTTTTAGCAATCAAGGTTCTTTTAATATATATCCAAATGATACTGGAAAAAGTGCAAACTATATGTCTATAACAAGTATGTGGATTTCAACAGTTACACAGAACTATGTTCAGATCTTGTTTCACTGCCACTTCACTGTGTTATGGCTAGTTGCAGGATGCTGCTATTGGAGCTTCAGTTTCTCGCATAATTGTAGTGTAAGTACTATTCTGCTATGTTGCCATGGGGATACAATTTTCTAATCATAATAGTATTAGCTAACTTATTAGACACTATATCCCAGGAACTGTTCAAGGTTATTTTACTCACTTATGATATCTCATTTAATTCAGCAATCCCTTTATAGCAATCCTAGGAGAATTTCCTTGGTAGTTTCTTGGCATCTTATTCCTTCAAAAGCAACCAATCTAACGTGCTGCTGTAGTGGTTGAAATTCATTACAAAAGCAAATCTTTGATCACTGGTTCTCCTACTGCCTCAAACTTACCAAGGTGGCAGTACTTTGAAAAGAGATGTGTTGTTTAACCTACCCTTGATGGTTCCTTATTTAGAGTAATTTTTTTACCCTTTTTTTCTTAGTGATTTGGCCATGAGTGTGTATCTGTGTACATGTAGAGTGTGTGTACACATGTGCATGAATACACTTTAATCTACTTGTTGACATTCTAGCTGAGCTATTGGGTAGTTGGAAAAGTCATAACGTATTTTTTCTTTTTTTTTTTTATGCAAAAAATGCATCATGACTTCTGACAGCCCAGGAGATAGCATTGGTGCAGGTTCCCCTCCTTGCCTTGACTGTGCAGAGTATTTACTTGTTCTGAACGATTAATGTACTTACTGTGTGAAGAAATCACTTAACAACATAGGTTGAAATGGTAAATCAAGGGTATGGGAAATTACATCAGGTTATACTAAGAGACTGAAAATAATACACAGAAGGTACACTATCTTAATGAGGGCTCATTCCTGAACAGAAGCACTGTGTTCTGGTGAGCACATCTGACACTTACTGCCTCCTGAACTTTGCCAAACAGGAATACCCCGGTAATCCTTTACGTAGTTCTCAAAAATTCCTAGTGAAAGAGTTTGTAACTGTTACTGGTTTTGTGACATAAGAGCAATAAAATTAAAATTTTTTTTTTTCTGCTTAGTACAGAGAAAAATGTCTTGAGACAACTGGTGCCCATTAAAGGGTTATTTTACCTGTACTGTTACTTTTCAAAAAGCTAAAAATGCCTGAAATGGATCGGAGATTCTCATGTATGAAAAAAATTGCATTAGTTAGTCTTTACAACTAAGTCCTTTGTAATTATTGATACGAGCAAACCTTCAGTGTGTTGCTTCCTTTCTACGTAACTTTTTGATCATGACTGTGTTTATGGATTCATTTAGAAAAAGGTTAGAGTTAACATCAAGATGATATGATTAGTGGGAACCAGCAGTTAGCGTAATGGCGATGTCATTGGACTCCCACGTAGTCAACCGCGGTTCGCGTTCTGGACCCGGTGACTTAAAGCTCACGCCGGGCACGTGTGCGTGCGTGCCCAAGATCTCAAGAGGAGAAGGGATTGCGGCATGACCATCCTCTCTGGAGGGTGATTTCTAGCTTTCTGTCTCTATGTCTCTCTGTCTGGTGAGCACACGCGCCCTATAGCGATAACCTCTCCAAAAAAAAAACAAAAAAGAGGATATGATAGTTTAGTGTTCAATATGTCATTGGCTAAATAGGATTATTATAAAGGTAGTATTTAAATTACCAACTGTTCAAATAACAAATAATACTTACTGGAGTATGACTAGGAAAGCTAATCCTTTTCTTTAAGTATATTGATTTATAACTATTGTTACATTAAAATGCTCATTTTAAAGAATGTAAAACAACAAAAAATTCAATTAAGAGATACTGTAAAGAGCACCCACCCTATTATTAATTTTATCTTCAAAAGAAGTCTGTGCCTTTAATTTACCACCGGTGTATCGATGTTTTCTGGCTCATTTTACATTTTAAGTAAATTTGTAACTAATATAATAATGTTATCCCAATTTAGTAATAAACAAATTAACCAAGTGAAAGCAAAAATATATTCAATCTCGAAACCTTTATTATTGGAGATACTCACTCACAACAATTACTGTATATTAAGGCAACTTTTTTTTTTTTAAGTCTCACAATTATAATCCATTATGGCTATATGTTGGAGCAGTGATAAAGCAATGGACCCCCATGGGGAAGGTCCTGGGTTTGTGTCCCAGGACCTGCGATAGCATACTTTCGTTTCTGTGATCTAGGCTAGCTGAGACTGGAATTAGGTGGCCATGTGAGGTCCCTGATGTGGTGGTGCCTGTCTCCCCCATGGAAGAAATAAATAAACTAAAAGTTTTTTAGTAAGTATAAAGATTAACTCTAAACAACAGCAGCAAAAGAGACTCAAGTAAGTTATAGTTAATGGGGATTAAGAAGTATTTTCCTGGGGCCAGCAGATGGTGTGGTTAAGGCACTGAATTCCCACATGGCTGATTATGGTTCGAGTCCTGGACAGGGCGGCTTGAGAATCATGCTAGGTATGGGTGAGTGGGTGGGTGATGAAAGTCTGAAGAGGAGAAAGACTGTGGCATGGCTATCCCTCCCAGGAGGTGATTTTCTATTTTTCCTCTCTCTGGCAAGTGCATTGCAATAACCTTCCCCCCCTCAAAAAAAAAAAAAAAATTCCCTTGAAAATCATCTACTCTTTGTATGAACTCAAAACTTCTTGAAGTATGAATAATAAAATGTTTATGAAAGTGTTACGTAGGCTTTACGAATGAAACTAAACATAGATTAAGCATAGTTACAGTTTTGTTATCTATAGTCAGTAGATTTTATAGGAAATACACCGTTTTAGTTTTCCAAGACAGTCTTAATTTAAATTATTTGCTCTTATCTACATGAATAATCTTAACCTTTTTTTTTTTTCCAGATTATGTGTCTCTTATTTATATTTTTAAAAGATAGGTAGGGTCTCACTATGTCACAGTCCTATCTCAGCCTCCCATAGTAGCTAGGACGAGAGGTGTGCACCACTGCACCCAATTCTTAGGATGGGCCAGGGAGCAAAATGGGCTTCCCATGTGGCCTTGGTCTGCCAAGTAGCTGTCATCCAGCAGACACATCCGGGGCTGAGCCAGTAATATATAAATAGAAATAATAAAATGTTTATGAAAGTGTTACGTAGGCTTTACGAACGAAACTAAACATAGATTAAGCATAGTTACAGTTTTGTTATCTATAGTCAGTAGATTTTATAGGAAATACACCGTTTTAGTTTTCCAAGACAGTCTTAATTTAAATTATTTGCTCTTATCTACATGAATAATCTTAACCTTTTTTTTTTTCCAGATTATGTGTCTCTTATTTATATTTTTAAAAGATAGGTAGGGTCTCACTATGTCACAGTCCTATCTCAGCCTCCCATAGTAGCTAGGACGAGAGGTGTGCACCACTGCACCCAATTCTTAGGATGGGCCAGGGAGCAAAATGGGCTTCCCATGTGGCCTTGGTCTGCCAAGTAGCTGTCATCCAGCAGACACATCCGGGGCTGAGCCAGTAATATATAAATAGATAATAAAAATAATTTAATAGCTATTATTTATTGTCTGTTCATTCAGAAGCAGGAAGTATTGTTAAGAACTTTTCAAGGATTATATCATTTGTTCTGAAAAGCTTTTGGCAAGAATTGTAACATCACCAATTTATAAATGAGCAAATTGAGACCCAGAAAGGTTAAGTAACTAATCTAAGACCATACACCTAATAGAGGACTCTAAATTTAAACCCAGAATCCTCTTACTCCATGATTAACATCGTGTTAAATTATATTTGGGTACAGTTTGTTTCACTCTTCTTTGCGATATAACAGCTTTAGTTTGGTCTCTGGGAAGGACATGTATGTCTTTAATAATTGTCTATTAAAGTTTAGGTTGCTGGCCCATCACGACATGATGATGTAGTTGGTGACAAACTGAACTGCAGGGCTAGAAGCCACGTGATCACCTAAGGGTTTGGAGTTTGGATACCCTGGTCAGTCTGAAAGTACTCTAGGTGGGTGCCTGTGTGTCCAAGTTCCTGATGAATTATTAGAGGGCCAAGGAAAGCAGGTCAAGGCATGACAAGACCTTGCTGAGGGTGCTTTTTCTTTCCCTCTTTCTCTCTTATGTGTGCACATGTGCTCTCTGTCATGAATGAAATAAATAAACTTAGAAAACTAAAGTTTAGGCCACTTCAGAAATTATGATGGGTAAAGATTATGCCATAATTTTGGTACTCCCAACACTTAGCTCTGTGTAATGTAGAGTCACAAACAGTTATCTGTTGAAAAGGAAGTTCTTCCTTGAGAGAGCTTAATGAATAAAATGGGTAAGAAGATACGTGGTAATATTTAAGTTCTAATTGCTAAGTGACCATTAGTAATGCAATTTGGAGATGAAACTGAATGTTAAGAATATCTCTGGACCCTTTTTTCTGTGTTGTCCTTCCAGATTATAAAAGTAGATGTATTTTCAGAAGGAAAAACTTAAGGCTGTAGAGGGCAGTGTAAGCCAACTCAAGTGGACTTTTCTGGGCTATCGAGATACTACAGTAGTTGCTGTTGTCCAAGTGTCCAGTGAGGTTTGTCACCCTAAGTGTCAGACTGATGACTGTTAGCATTGTTTCAGACTTAAAAATAGAAAAAGATTACATGAAAGGTGTGTTAGAATCAAAGAATCACATAAACTCCTAGAGCAGTGGCAGTTAAAAACTCTTTCTACCTTTATGAACTCTAGTGGAAAAGCCAAGGTCATTACCTGGACATGTTTGTATTTCCTTAAAACTGATGACAAAGTTACTTATAAATAATGTTTTCGGTGTAGTTGTGTAATTTTAATTCATCTCCATTATCATACCCTTTCACTTTCTTCTCTCTCACTACCTTATGAAGACATGGACTTTTTTTTATTTTTATTTTTATTTTTTAAACCAAATTATGAGCCATTAACTGAATTTAGAAAATATTTAGTAATACCAGTCCAGGTTTTTTTGATATTCTACTGTTCTGTTGCCAGTGTTTATAGACATCCAGGGTTTACCTGATTATATCACTTTTCTGGTAAATATAATGTTCAGGGGCTACATTTTATACTGAGTTTCGTAAGTTTCATTTGGAGGGAAAAAATCTACAGCTGACAGATATTTCAGTTTCTGGTAAAATGGCTATGTACATTGTCCACTCTGACTTTCTGATGAGGATGAATACCCGTGGTCTTAAGAAGTAAAATACAGCATAATGCTTGTTATAAAATTAATTTTTATTAAGGCCACTACATCATCTACCCATTTCTTGTAGTTTTTTTTTTTTTTGGCTTAGATAAGTAGAATGTCCATAGTTCAAATACTTCTTAAATGAAAGTCATTAACAGTATCTTCTGATGTCGTAGTGCTCATTATACTAATTTCACTTGGTAATTCTGCCTAATTTAAATAATTCGAATAGGTATATAGTCCTTGAATAACATAGTATCTCAAAAGTTTTAATAAAACTTGAGTAGTAAGGCTGGCTCAGTGGTGCAGCAGGCATATGCTCCTGAAGGAATGCAGGATCCTTATGAAGACTAGATTTGGTTCCCACGCCAGCTCACACATGCTGTGTGTGCATGCCCGTCATCCTTTCTGGCTGTCTGGGGAGGCCTTTGGGGAAGATTGAGGCTTGGGGTCCTGTTGAGAGTACTTCTCTCTGTCTCACACTCTCATCAAAGAAATAACTAACATTTAAAAATTAAATAGCAAGTTTTCTAAATCTAAACGAAGCCTTTATACTACAAATAGTAGGAGTACTGGTTTCAAATCTTTCTTGTCTGTTTGACAATTTAAGGTGATGAGGAAAAAAAAAAAGCTGTGTTAAGAATCTGGTGGCCAGCGGGTGGCATGGTGGTTAGGGTGCTGGACACACCCACATGGCTGACCACGGTTCAAGTCCTGGGCCTGGCGGCTTGCTTTCTCACTTTCCCTCTCTCTCTCTCTCTCTGTGTCTCTCTGATCAAATTAAAAAATGAATGAATAATAAAAAAAGAAGAACCAGAGAAATACAAAGTTCAGAAAAGAAAGAATAAACACAAAGACACCAAAAGTTGTATGTCACACTTTCCCATTCGTATTCTCAGTTGATTTTCAAAACAATCGCGAATAGCCAGGGTTATTACCGTGGTTATCATCACAGATGTGGGGAAACTGAGACTGAGGTAATACTTGAGATACACTGAAGTTGAGGTGACTCACAGATGATAGCACTGTAACTGGAACCCAGTTTTCCCTGTCTTATTTGCTCAGAATTAAATGACAATTTTATGATTTTTGTTGGCACAAATATAGGTGATCTCTTTAGCATATTTAAGAATCAAAACACTCTTTAGCATATTTAAGAATCAAAACACTATCTGTATTTTGTCGAATAACTTTTTTTTTTAATCAGAGAATATGTTATCTGACAATTCTCAACAGTTTATAGTTTTGACTTATATTCAGTCAAAATTATTCAAGGATTTTGGAGCTGTTTCTAATTTTCAGTTTGCTTTAGAGGTCTTTTTTTTAAAATGTCATCTTAGGTATAGTTCAGCTTGGTTGTGTATACATGCCAACATTTTCATTGTATATGAAACAACATTTAGGACATTTATAGAACTGTGAAGAAGGGGACATTACCCAGACATTATTATTGTAAGTCAGATATATTTGTGATGCAGATTTTCTTTCTGGCATTCAGTATTCTTTTTTTTTTTTGGAGAAGATTTTTTTTTTTTTTTTTTTTTTTTTTTGCTATAGGGCATGTTCACTCGCCAGAATGTCAGAGAGAGACAGGGAGACAGAAGGCGAGAAATCATCCCCCACTGGGGATGGCCACACCACAATTCCTTCTCCTCCATTCTCCTCTCAGGACCTTGGGCACGCACGCACATGCACCTCCTGTGAGTTTAAATCACCGTGTCTGGGACTCGAACCGTGGTCGACTACATGGGAGTCCAGCCATATAGCCATTACACCAACTGCTGGTCCTGCATTCAGTATCCTTTAGCTATAAGTCAACATTCCAGATGTTGATCAGTTGATCCATCTGTATTAATAGTTGTTTTTACCTTTTTAATTTTTGTGTTACCATTAGGGTTTTATCTCTTTGGTTATAAAGTACATCAAAGCTTAATAATCTCTTTTGGCTCCCAAAGCGCCTTCTAAACATGAAATCACAAAAAGATATGTATATTTTGATGTATCTCTGAAAAGCACATAAAATTTGTTGCCGTAAATCTCAGTAATTGAGACACTAAAAAAGGATCCCCAACACACCTGCTCTTTAAAGAGGGCAAGGAGGTGGACTCAGAATGCGGTAAGGTTGGTGTCAGTGTGGAGAACAATGTGATTCACCGGGCTAGGAAGTAAAACCCACATTTTGGCTTTAAATTTGCCAAGAGAACATTTTGAAAGGAAAAAAAATGGTAAGAGTAAAAGAAAAGATTAGAAAGTTAGGATTTTCTGCTACTGTCTTCCTAGGAGAGGGATTTGAGGCTTACAATGAGGGTGCATGACTTGGCAAGTTACTTAAACTCTCGAAATCTCAGTATCCTTGTCTGTAAATTGGGATAATAACAGTGCTGCCTTCATTGACTGTTAAGCATAAGGAATAACGGAATAAAATATAGCTAGATAAAATAAATGGCTTCTAGACTTCTTGGCACATGGTATTGTTTAAGTAAATGATAATAAATAGTAGTTCTCGTTGCTGCAATAATCTTAAATGAAAATTAATGCCTAAAGTTTAGTGGTAGCAAAGAAAGTGGAAAGGAAAGCCCAAATGAATGAAGAGATGATAAGAACTCCCTAACTCCCTTAGGACTCAGCCCCTGCGAGTGTGGAAATAAGGGGACACTAAGATAACGGTGACTATTCAAGTACTGGGGGCTATTAGATAATGACAGTGTTCTCCCTTACCCTGAGTAGGGGTAAGTAGGGCTTTCAAAGAAGTATCAGCAAGGTAAAGAAGCAAGTAAAATTAAAAATCCTGGTAATAACAACTGTTTTATTTGACACAGTTGTTTTAAATGAATTTGTGTCTAACATTCACCATTTTTAAATACTTTTGGGTAAAGTGCTCATTTTTTTGGTTCTCCTTCCCTAGCAATTCAAGTTTTTGGTACTCATTTGTTTGGCTAGTCAGTGTTCTGCCTAAACAGTTACACGGCAGAATTCCTGCCATTGGTCTGCGTTTAAGAATCAGCTTTGCCTTAAGATGAACAGTGTCTAGATGCATGGCCAGGTACATTCACTGCTCTGTAACAGGGAGACATGGGGGGAGCAGTCAGGAAGCATGTAGGTGGGAAGGGTTTCCTGTTTCCAGGCAACAACGAGGAGCTACAGACGGAAAGCAACTTGAATATAAATTCATTCAGGAGAGGACATTTTACCACCCTGTCTCCTAGGCAGTGTGGATGCAGGCTTGACTCTGCAAGAGAGGGTGCGGTTTAAACTTCATTTGTCAGTGGGCAAAGTTATTAGGAGCCTGTTTCTCATCAGGTTTTATATATACAAAAATCCATCACTTAACTAGTGGCCACGTTAGAATTTTATAATATTTTAAATGCAGTAGCATCTGCATTTGCCCTCTTGTTTTACAGAAGCACGGGGCTTTCTGTGGCTTCATCTTCCTGTCTGTCTGCTTAGAGAACAGAGGGGCGCTTGGCCTGGGAGCAGGCGCTTTCCCTGCCTGACTCCATCTGTAGGCAGGAGGGAGAAGCACAGCACACTGGGCTTGAAGGCTTGTGCTTCCTCCTCCTCCGGAGCCAGTCTCCAGGCTCACACTGACCAGATGAAAGAGTGCCTCCTGCTTCCTGGGCCCTGGAGAGTGTGGGCCTGTCCCTTCTTGTGACATTTTCCCTCCTTTCCACCCTCTTGAGATGGTGGCAGATTAGGAAGAGGGGAAGAAAGCATTTTCAAGAGGCAGCTACCTGATCAGGTTGGATTAATCTTGTGGCTTTTGACATAGTAAAAAAGGTGGTTCTTTAAATCTCGCCTCCCCACACAAAGATTTTTAACTGATATGATTCCATGTGCCCAGGAGAAGCATCTCATTTCTATACTCCAACCTCCATGTCATTAGGAGAGAGATTTTACATGCAGAGAAAAGTTGCATGTGTAGAATGCATGCCTTTTCTGTTCCCACTTTCACTCTGTATTCCCTTTAGAGTTGTTAAGGTGAGTTGCTTTCCTTTTGAAATGTGCTTTTCATTGTTTCATTATACTGCTTATGTGTAAGAATTTTCTTCAAAATCTCAGCCGGATGACAGGTCTTGTAAGGGGTGAGTAAGCACCTGGCCGATCATGCGCTGGGATTTGTTCTCTGATCAGACATGAAGAGAAAAGCAGGTGCTGTTGTTTAAGAGTTGGCCTGGAACAGTTGAGCATTTATCCTCCACCTGGAGCCTCCAATAGTAATTTGTCCTGAAACTGTGAGTGCCACACACTCACTAGTTAGTTACCAGGCCCCAGAAAGAGCTGCCCTGGCGCTTAAGTAAACACACAGGGTTCAAGCTTTATATTGCATGCCCTCTCACCATGTGTCCGAGGATGAATCATCCTTTGAAGGGTCTAATCTGTCTCCTTATTGTCCTGTCTGGAAGGGTCACACTATTTAAGTGTAACTCCTGAGAGCCTGGCAGGTCTTTTCAAACAAATATTGATGGATGCTCTGCAAGTCCTCCCATCCCAACAGATTTCTTTACGCTTCTTTTTTAACGTGGACACTTAATGCTGCTTTTATTACCAGAGAGAAATTAAAGGAGTTTAATCCTCACTGTATAGTTTGTTGTTCCCCAGTTAGGTTCGTAAGCGCAGCTTTCAGTCAGATGCCAGGCTGTGCCCTGCTGCCTCTGCCTCCATTCTGTTGCTTGTGTTCTTAGTGTGCTGTGGGGACGTTAAGTAAGTACCTGTGGTGGAGTGAGTATCTAGTTTTACTATCATATATAGATTTTAAAAATCTAGTTTTAAGAACACAAATCGGCAATCTCGGGGGTATTTTTGTGAATTATATAATTATATACTTACGACAGTGGATTTCTTTTTACAGTTTAACTTTAGATTGTACCTGAGAAGCTCATTTTTAAATCAGCACAGCCGACTTAAAAAAAAAAACGAATAATCTTATGTAAAGTTTGAGTCACTATGGCATTATATAGGCAGTTAATTGGATCTAGTTCACTTCAGTCACTTAACATCAGCTATAGAAGCTAACTTCAGATAAAGGAAATGATGAAAGATGTATAAATGGAGTAAAAAATAGATATTTTATGCATATGCTTTTTCTTTTTAATGAAAAAGAGTTTCACTTACCACAAGTTTATGTTGATTATTTATCTGATTGTTAAAGACATTGCTTCTTTTGTGCTAGCATTGTAGACAGAGATTATTTTAAATACAGGTTTTGTATTGTTAATTTTATTGTCATGATTATTGCTGTCCTCCTTCAACTCTGTCATCCTTGTTATATCTCTGAATACTTAATATTGTTATCTTTTCCAGGTTAATTTTATTGTCATTATTATTACTGTCCTCCTTCAACTTTGTCATCCTTGTTATAGCTCTGAATACTTAATATTGTTATCTTTTCCAGGACATTCATGTGATAATGTATGCTAACAATTTGTTTTACTTTACTGAAGATTCAAGTAAGATTTTCTTGTGGGATTCCATTAGTAAAAGAACATTGTCTTTTGATGTCAGCTACACTAAACTCTTAGTTTAATTCTTTCTTTCTTTTTTTGGCTATAGGGCAAGAGTATGCTAATCAGGGAGAATGACAGAGAGGAAGAATGGGAAGTGAGAATTTACCCTCCAGGAGAGATGGCCATAGGACAGTCCCTTCTCTATTCTCCTCTTGGGATTTTGGGCACACATGCACACACACCTGGCATGACTTTAAGCAGCAGGATCTGGGACACAAGCTGCATAGTTGGCCTTTTGGGATGGAGCAGCCTTCACTTCCATGCCACTTGCTGGCTCCACTATACTTTAATTCTTAACAGTGAAATGTTTACCAAATATATGACTGATAAATAGGTAAAGTATTAGGGGGAAAAATCCTATGATTTAAAAATGATAAACAGTTTATTTTAAAAAATAATGCCAGAGGGCACATGCTCTCACTGGAGATCCCTTCTCTTTGATTTCTTTATCGTCTCAGGATTTTGGGCATGCACTCACAGGCACCCAATATGTTTTTTAAGCTGTGTTTCTGGGGTTCGAACTGGGCATTTGACTATGTCCAATGAAACTGCTTTGACCACCATTCCACAGGCCTGAGCCCCTCTTTTGAATAAGAAAGCAAATTTTATGATGTTTTTCTTCTGTAGTTATGCAAATATTTAAATTTAGAAAACCCAAAATCTATCTGATGTCTGGTCAGAGGTTAACCTTTTTAATTGTTCATAAAAGAAGTGTTGAATGAGTTTTACCTAAAGACAATCTGTATTTAACTAGGAGCAAATTTAAGTTCCTACTTTTTTTAATAGAAGCTTGTAATTTTGCCTTAAAATGTCTTTAATGAGGCTGGACTGTAGCTGGTGATTAAGGGAGCTGAATCCCACATGACTGACCACATGATTCGAGTCTTGGACCTGGCAGCATGAAAAACATGCCAGGCACAAGTGTGTATGCCCAAAATTCAAAAGCAAGGAGAAGTGGAGAAGAGATCGTGGGGTGATCATACTCCATGGGGGTGCTTTCTCTCTCCTCTCTCTCCCCTTTTCTGTGTGTTTCTGTTTCTGATAAGTGCATGTTGCCTCTGGCAAATTTTTAAAAAAGTCTTTAGTCATATTTTCACTTACTGAGATTTTTATAGAATAATAACAGTAGTATACACTTTATTATTATTATTATACACTTTGTAGAAATGTCAGGTGGAAAGAAGGAAATTGACGATCTATTCCCTTTCTTCTTGGAAAGGAGTGGCCTTCCCCATTTATTTGAATCTTTTTCAGTGATGCAGGCCAGTCTGTTTCATGATGGTTCTTACCTCCGCGATGCCCCTTCTGTGATCTTTCATTCGTGCCTTTCTCCTTCCAAGTCTGAAATGAAGGGACCACATTTTATTCATCCTTCTATCTTCTCGGGGCTAACAATGCTTTGCATATCCTAGACAGCCAACAATTGTGAAATTAAGCAGAGATTTAAAAAAAAAATAGCTTTGAAAATAGAATTATATGCCAAATTTTAATTAATGGTTAGCTAATTTGTTTCTTCTGCTAAGGATTTTTTTATACATTTGTATCCATTACTTGGTTTTAATAGCCTTGAGTTAGTTGTTTTTATTTTATTATTATTATTATTTTTTAACCTTGAAAACAGGAATTTAAGATAAGAACTTGAGTTATACATAAAGAATTTAATTTATAGCAGTAGGGCAGAATTTATAGAATTCATTAAATCTCATGGTTAATAATATGCTGTGGCCTCTTAAAGATATATTTAGAAAAGAATTATGCTATATTATTATTATTTTTGAAAGCATTAAAATTTTTTTATAGAATTTAGATTACCTTTATCAATTTGTACACAGTATTACCATACCCATAATGGCATACGTATAATTATTTTTTCCTTTTTGTTTTTAGTTTTCTATAGGGCACACGGTCTTGCTAGAGAGAGACAAAGTTGGGGAGAGAGGAGTGAGAAAGCACTTCCCAGAGGGTGATGACTACACTGTAATCATTTTGCCTCCATTTTTCCTCTTGGGATTTTGGGTGGACATGCATGCACACACACATGGACATGTGCTCAGTTGCCTAGAGTCTTTTTCTTTTTCTTCTTTTTGGCCTTAGAGCATGTGTGGTGACTGGAGAGATAGAGTCGGTGAGAGGGAAAGTAAGAAACCACCCCCTGCCTCTAAGAGGGGATGGCCACACACCAATCCCTTGTCCTTGATTCCCCTCCCAGGATCGGGGGCATGCCTGCACACATTCCCAGTGTGATTTTCCAGCCACTGAATCTGAGACTCAAACCGCTGTCAGTCATGTGGAAGTCAAGCTATGTAGCTGCTTTGACAGGAGTGTTTTATAAGCCACCTCTCTGAACTCACCGTACAGTTGGCCATGTGGAATCCAGCCTCCTTAACCACCACGCCACTAGCTGGCCCCAATTTTTATAAAGTGTTCATTTAGTTCTTTCCCTCCCTCCCTCTCTCCTTTCCTTCCCCGTCAATACACAGACATGCACGTGTGCCTGTGCACACACATGACCCAGGTTTTTTTTTTTTTTAAGATTCTCCAACTTTTTTTTTTGGAGAGGTTTTCGCTATAGGGCGCGTGCGCTCGCCAGATAGAGAGAGACATAGAGACAGAAAGCGAGAAATCACCTCCCAGGGGAGATGGTCATGCCGCAATCCCTTCTCATCGATTCTCCTCTCAGGATCCTGGGCACACACGCACACGCGCCCGGCGTGAGTTTTAAGCCACCGGATCCAGGACGCGAACTGCGGTCGACTATGTGGGAGTCCAGCGACATAGCCATTACGCTAACTGCCCAAGATTCTCCAACTTTTAAAAAATAATTTTTTTTTTCAGAGATTTAGGCATAAGCATTCTTTTCTACTTAGTTTGTTAGGGTGTCAGATATTTTACTTGACTCTTTGTTTAATAAAATTCTTATATTTATGTGGTAGAATCTTTTACAAGTGCTTCCTCTGGGAAGCAAATGTTGAGGAAAAGCTTAGTAAATTCTTAAAAATATTTGAAAAAAAATGTGTGTAGTTTTTACCATAAGAATTTTCAACACATGTCCGGGGCCAGCAGGTGGCATGGTGGTTAAGGGTGCTGGATTCTCACATGTTCAACCACATTTCGCGGCCTGGACCTGGCACCTTGCTTTCTCTCTTTCTCTTTCTCTTTCTGTTCCTTTCTGGTCAAATTAAAATAAATGGAGTTAAAATAATTGTCTAAAATCAAAGAATTTTCAACACGTGTGGCATATGTGGAAACTTTACTTTTTAAATAATTTATTAATTTAAATTATTATTTATACATTTAATCGCTATACATAATTTAGATTGTAAAGAGACTTTACCCAGCGTGACACAAACTTTTTTTAAGATTTAATTTAATTTTATTTATTCACTTACTCATTTAATTTTTATTTATTCATTTATTTAATTATTTTAATTTGACCAGCAAGAGACATGGGGTGGGGGCAAGTGAGAAAGCAAGCCACCAGGTCCAGGATTTGAACCTGCGATCGGCCATGTGGGAATGTCCAGTGCCTCACCCACCAAGCCACCTGCTAGTCTCTGTGGAAACTTTTTTTTTAACATAAATTTTTCTGTTTTGATTTTTAGTCCCTCTATAGTTAGTTTAACCCCAGTGTCCAGCGTTGATAAAACTAAATTTTTAAAGGTTTATTGATTTCTTCTGTGAGAGAGAGAGAGAAATAGAGTAAGAAAGAGAAACAGTCATCCTCAGCAGTGTCTTTACGCCACAGTAGACATCCAGCCTCAGCCAGCCTAGATCACCAGCATGTTTGTGTGCAGCGTGTACTCAGGGAAGTCCTAGGACGTGAACCCAGGACTTTTTTCATGTCGGTTCAATTGTGCTACTACTGCTTCACCACCAGGCCTCAAAACTAGTATTTTTTTTAAAGTATGGATTGATTTCTACAAAAGGATCAGTTAGTGTTTATAGTTGAAAGATTGTCCTAGTCTGCTAGTGAAATGGCCATCTTTGAAAACCCACAGCCTC
The DNA here is from genome assembly GCF_000334495.1 of Tupaia belangeri chinensis. Lineage (NCBI taxonomy): Eukaryota > Metazoa > Chordata > Mammalia > Scandentia > Tupaiidae > Tupaia > Tupaia belangeri. The sequence goes on from NW_006208752.1 coordinate 916,423, forward strand.
TCAAATGCCAAGCAATTAATACTAATTTTAAGATATTGAGTAGCTTCGAGGTACAAATTTCAATGAAGGAGGCTACTTTTTTTCTCTTTGTTTTTTTATTATTTAATTTTAATCATGAGTGAAGAGCAGTTCTTTCCTGCTCATTTTTTCATAAAAACACAGAAAAATATGTCATGACTTTAACAACAACCTAATATTAATGCACCTTAAAGCTGTTGACATAGAAATAAGATGGTAATTTCTGTGTTAATGTTTTGTTGAGGTGAACTTATTAATATACCAGTGATGTTATCATTATGAATTTAAGTTCCTGAACTTTTTGTTTTAATAATTTCTAACTTTTTAAAAAAGTTTGAAAAAGTTTCCTTGTTTAAAAATTTTTAAAAGTAATATATATTAACCTTTATTATTATTATTATTATTATTATTATTATTATTTTTTTTTTTTTTTGGGCAGGCGCCATTACGCTAACTGCTGGTTCCCTATTATTATTATTTTTAAAGGAATTATTTTATTTAACTTATTTATTTGTTCATTTTTAATTTGATCAGAGAGGGACAGAATGAGAGAGAGAGGGAGGGAGGGAGGGAAAGTAAGAAAGCAAGCCACCAGGTCTGAGACTCGAACCCGTAGTCGGCCATGTGGGAGTCCAGCGTCCTTAATCACCTCTTCACCTGCCGGCCCCTATTATTATATTTTAATTTGACTGGAGAGATACAGGGCAAGAGAGAGGAGAACGTGAGAAAGTGAGAAAGCAATCCTCAGGTCCAGTAGTAGAACTATCCTTGGCTATGTGGGAAACCAGTGCCTCAGTGCCACCTGCTGGTCCCCCTCGTTTAACTTTTAAACTTTTTGATGATGATACCTTTTCTTGCCTTGCTAAGTAGAATTTAACAAAGATAAGTTTACCCTCTTTGATCATTTAAAATGACAATTATTGCTATTAGTACCTACAGAGTGGTTTGTGTGTAGGTTATAGAGGTAAATGGTGCTCTTTGCTTCACTGCAAACCCTATAGTGCTGTTGAGAAAATGTCCAGTGCTTTAATATTTTCCCTGTTCTTTTTCTCTTATTTACTACTCAATAATGAAGCCGCTATCAAGTATAGTCACTACGCAAAGTAAAAGGCAACATGATCTGAAGTGGTTTTTTTTTAAATTTTAGTTTATTTTATACATTCAATCACTATACGTCACTTAGCTTGTAAACTGAATTTACTCAACATGAATACACTTCACACCAATACAGTTGAGGATACTATACATGTTTTTAAAAGCCTGCTTAAAAAATATAGGACTCGTTGGGTAATAATATAAACAAATTTTGGCTATCCAAGGACTCTAATTTTTTTTAGGCTTATAATCTTTCCTGTTTTTGTAGTAAAGAGTCTGGGAACCAGACTTTCTGGTTACCTGGGATGTTAAGTGGATTAGGGTCCTTGGTATAATTCTTACTTTCCCAAAATGGTTGGAAAAATCCTTGTATGTCAGCTACTCAGTCCCCATTTTATGAATGAAGAAACTGAGTATGAATGATTTACCTTCTTATTACCAACACTACACGATACAAGATTTTGGAGCAGTTAATGCCTCATTTATCATTTTAAGAGCAAGTCCAGTCATTGAGAATAGTTTTTAGATGTTAATATAGGTTTAAAAATGTTTGTTCCCCTGTTTGACTTTTTTCATCTACCTTGTTTTCTGCTGAGCTTGGGGATTAATGAGTCTGCAAAACTCTTCAGTTTTCATTTCTGGAACTATTTTCTTATAGAGTTATTTTGTTTTAAAAGAAAAAAGCTGAACTTTTTTGTTTAATTATTTTTTTTTTATTGCCAAAAGGCACGTGTGCTTGGCAGAGATGGGGCAAGAGCGTGCAGGCGTGATAATTCTGTAATTCTTTTTCCTTGGTTTCTCCAACCTCTCAGGATTTGGGGCATGTATACACATGTACCTGGCATGTTTTTCAAGCTCCAGGGCTGGGACTTGAACGACAGTTGGCCATGTGGGATCCTATCTCTTTTGTACAGCACTTAACAGCATTGCTTGGGGCCAGCAAATAATTTTAATCACCAGGATAAACTGCATTTTAAATTATAGATGCTCTGTCTATATTTCTGATTCTTCTGAACTTCATCTAATTTTGTAGTTGGTTTGTTTGAATGAAATTATTAAATGATACTATTTTTTCTTAACTTTTACACACCTTTTAGAATTAGTTAATAATTGTTGATTTAGTTTGTGAAACTTATTAATTAAAATGTTCATATGTGGAAAGCTACCAGCATTTACAAGCAGACTATATCAAATAATCATATAATTAAAAACATTTAAATTATCAGTGCTTAAAAGTATAAGAATGGAATAGTAAGACAATTGTGGGTATGGAATTGATCAAAACTGTTAATTTAAGGACAGGGAGGACATCGTTGAGGAAGTGACATTTTGTTTGAGATCCTAAGAATTCTTGGTCTTTAGGAAAAAAGAGCAGAGTGTAAGAACATGGCTTAGAGAGCAGATGGAGTGGCATGAACTAGTGAAGGGATGGAGAACTGATAGGGAGGCAGGAGGGACATAGCCATTCAATAACCGGTTCTGGTGGAGATGTCATCCCCGCACTGCACTTAGCAGTGTGAGGGCCTTTGTTGGTGTTACAGAGTCACTCTGGAGAAATGAGGAGCAGGAAGAACCATATTACAGTGAGTCGAGGAGAGAAAATAGTGATGGACAGATATTGACAAATATTTTGAAAAGTTTTACTTGGAAAAGGAGAAGAGACAAAGGATATTACCTGGAGGTAGAATTGGAAATTGCCTGGTTATTTGTGCTAAAGTAAGTGGAATATGTCTTTATTCCCAAGTAGTAGATAATATTACTTTGGAAGCTAATGGAAGGCTTAGCTTCTCAAATGGTCTGTACTATATACGAGCACACTTCAAAATGTTCTTGGAAGAATGGAGTTAAAGTACAAGTTTATTTTGGTGCATACAAATTTTGAAATCCATTCATGGTTTTTTCATGATATACATTTCCTGTGAACTTAAAGACTCCTTATATGAAAGCAAGTACAATTATGAAGTCTGAATTATTACTTTTTTTTGTAATTCTGATGTTTATAAAGTCTGCTTTCTAATTATAGGACTTTTAGCTAAATCAGTATACCAAAAATACTGTCCTATTTCTTTTTCCATGGTTCTTTATTTTCTTTGGGAAATGTTTCATCAAAATTTAAAATTTCTAATGATGCTAAATGGGCAAGAGCTATTTGAAATAAGGGAAATATTTTCAGAATAGGGAACTTAAGAGATAGTATATCTATGACTCTGGAGATCTAAACTAAAAATTAAACTAAAAAGTGAACTTATTTTAATTATGTTATTAAAACAGGGTAGGAAGATGTAAGAATACAAGATGTTTGGTTGTATTTATTTTACAAAGGAGATCAATTACTACTAAACTAAGAGGTTCCAGACACTTCAGATTTTACTTTGCTATTATTTAATATATTTTTAAAAGAATTATTTATTTATTATTATTATTTTTTTTACATGAGTTTTGCCAAAGAAAGAGAGAGGGAGAGAGTGAGAAAGCAAGCCGCCAGGTCTGGGACTCGAACTGCAGCTGGCCATGTGGGAATTCTAGTGCCTTATCCACCATGCCACCTCCTGGCCCCATCTGTTATTAATCTTGTTTGTTAAGATCACACTTTATTTACGTTTATTGTATATTTTTTTAAAAAGAACAATAAAAAGATTAAATTTCAGGTGTCTTTTCCAATCCTCTTTTTTTTTTTTTTTAGAGGCTTTTGCTATGGGGTGCATACGCTTCTTGCCTGGAAGAAAGACAGAAAGCAAGAAATCACACCCCCCCCCCCTGGGGGGGAGTGGATGGCCATGCGGCAATCCCTTTTCCTCCATTCTCCTCTCGGGATGTTGAGCATGCACACACGCGCCTGGCCTGAGTTTAAGCCACTGGGTCTAGTACTCAAACCGCTATCGACTATGTGGGAGTCCAGCGACATAGCCATTACACTAACTGCTGGTCCCTATTCCTCTTTCTTATAACTATGTTGTTAAATATTCTCATTTAATGTTTTCTGTTCTTATTTTTAGTAAACCCAACACAAAACTTAAAGTTAAAAAGTAAATAAATAAGTGGTGATTATTTGGTCAAGATCAGTTATACATTTAGCTCTTTAAAATAATCGTGACCTGCTATCCTGAAGAGTTTATTTTTGTTTATATTATTGACTAACTTGTCCCTCTGGAAACTGAGGCTGATAAGGAGGGACACTGAAAATTTAAAAAATTGAAGAATCACTAGCATTTAAGTACCAGTCCCATTGCCTAGTGGTGCAGGGAGCAGAATTTAACATGATTGACTGCAGTTCAAATCTTGGCCCCAGTTGCTTAAAAAACTTGTGTGCATGCCTAAAATCCTGACAGGAATGAGAAATGGAAAATAAGGAATTGCAGGATGACCACTGCCCACTGGGAGGGAGTGCTTTCTCCCTCTCTCCCTTCTTCTCTCTGTTTCTCTCTCTGGCAATCACATGTGACCTGTGGCGATTAAAAAAAAACAAAAAACAAAACGGAACCACTATACTTGAATCGTAATTGAAGATAAACTTCTGTTGTATGTGGTTTGTTATATGGTCATATAACATATATACATAAATATACATTTATCTATTACATTCTTAATTGTGTTTCTTTGTTCTGGATTTCTTTTTTTGGAGAGGTTTTTGCTATAGGGCATGTGCGCTTGCCAGACAGACAGAGACAGAGAGATAGAAAGTGAGAAATCAACCCCCAGTGGGGATGGCCACGCCGCAATCCCTTCTCCTCCATTCTCCTCTCGGGATCTTGGGCACGTATGCACACGCGCCCGGCGTGAGTTTAAGCCACCGAGTCTGGGACGTGAACCACAGTCGACCACGTGGGAGTCCATCATGTTCTGGATCTTTAGTGATAGGCACATCCTCGGGAGTCAGCTAGTTCTTAATGAAAAATTCTTTTTTCTTTTTTGAGAGATTTTCACTGTAGGGCGCGTGCGCTCGCCAGACAGAGAGAGACATAGAGACAGAAAGCGAGAAATCACCCCCTAGGGGGGATGGTCACACTGCAATCCCTTCTCCTCCATTCTCCTCTCGGGATCTTGGGCACACACGCACATGCGCCCGGCGTGAGTTTTGAGCCACCGGGTCCAGGACACGAACGGCGGTCGACTACGTGGGAGTCCAGCGACATAGCCATTACGCTAACTGCTGGTTCCCATGAAAATTTTTAAAGAAATTGATTTCCTTTAAATATAAATATAAAATAAACTATGGTGATTTTGATTAGATTATAGCTGAGCATTGCTACTGGGATTTTATCATAAAGATTGCATTTATGTATTCACATTATGGGCAACTAAATGTGTACCTAAAGTAAACATTTAGTAGTTTGAATCATTTTCCTTAGACTGGTCTGTGGACTTGCTTTTGTTATCAAGGCTAAGCAAGTTTAAGAAACAGTGTTTTTGGTGTCAGCAGTTGACTTAGTGGTTAAGATGTTGGACTCCCACATGACCACCCATGGTTCTAGTCCTAGACCTGGCAGCTTGAAAATCATACCGATGCTGGTGTGTTTGTGCCTGAAGTCCCAGGAAGACAATGGAGAAGAAGGGATTCCAGTGTGGCTATCCCCCAGGTGTGCACAGGGGTGACTTCTCACTTTCCCTATCACCGTCTCCTCTGTCTGGCTTCCTCTCTCTCCAGTGAGTACACATGCCCTATGGCGAAAACCTTATTTAAAAAATAAGAAAGGAAACTGTACCAGTGATTACTGTGATGATATAAACAAGTGATTCCACACTTTTGAGGGTTTTGCCATCTTATCTTGTTTTACCTAAAAATATATTCTACAACTTCTGAATGTTTTTAAAAGTTAAAGTATTATTTTAAGGAAAAATGAAATGATATACTTTGGTTTGCTTTTGGGAATTTAGTCACATATTGAAATGATTTGGATCTTGTAATTTTATATTCTCAGCAATAGAAATTGCTATTCTCTGGGACCAGCAGGTGGCAAGATGATTAAGATGCTATACTCCCACATGACTGACCATGGTTTGATTTTGAGGATTGGGCCTGGCAGCTTGCTTTCTCATGTATTCTCTCTGTCTCTCTCTCACACTCTCTTTCTCTCTCTCTCTCTCTCTCTTGTAAGCACACATGCCCTAAAAAAAAATTAAAAAAAAATTTTTTTAAAGTGGTTTTTGCTGTATAGCGTGTACTCTCACTGGAGAGAGACAGAGACAGTGAGAGGGAAAGTGAAAAATCACCTCCCAGGGGATGGCTATGCCACAATCCCTTCTCCTCGTGGGATCTTGGGCATGCACACACACACACCAGTATGGTTTTTAAGCCACTGGATCTGGGACTCGAACCATGGTGGGCCATCATTTTATGCTATTTATGCTATATCTCATGTGAACTTGACTTCAGTGGTGGAGAAAACAATGAACCATATTATTGTATTATTTGAGTTTATTAATTGAACTCAAGGAATATCTGCAATTTGACCATCATGTTGTTGAGTTCTCAGGCAGATAAATACTTTTTTTTAATCTCCCCCAAAGTTTTTAAAACAACTAAGAAAATAAAATGATTAGATAGAACTTTCTTTTGTCTTCCTGATTAGAGAACAGCATTAAGTCAAATTTAATCCGAAGTCTGAACTATTTTTCAGGACTTTTGCCTCCTAAACCTAGTGTTCTTCTTATTTCTAGCTTGCCGTTTTTGATCAAGTTATCTGGCCCCCTAGATAATTATTTGAAAACATAAATTCATGTCAGTGACCACTGATTGATGTACTCCAGCTGCTTTCAACTCAGTAGTACCAGTGTAAGTGATCAAATGATGCTCTAATAGTTGGTACAGTTTTAAGAAATTTCGCCAGAAGGAGTGTGAAAAGCTAAAGTCTTGACTTGGTCTTTGGGTGGCACTGTGTAGTGTTTTTTTTTTTTTTTTTTCCCCCGAAATTTTAGAAGCAGATACATACACTTCATTTTCTCTGAGAAAATATCAATGAAGGCAGCTGAACTTATTGTCAAGTACAGAAATATCTCAGAATTTCTCTATGCAGAAATTTTTACTGTCTTAATCACAGAATTATGATCTTAATCACAGAAATGTTCCTCAGATATATTTAGAGGAAGGCTAAGATCTAACAAAACAAATTTGGCTTTAAACTGCAATTTTTCACAGTTGGCTAGAGAGTCATACTCTACGAATTTTGATTAATACCTTTATGCCTTTATTTTACTGCTTTTCTTTGTTTGGGGGTCTAATATGGTTTATTCATTTCTTCTACAGGTCTTAATGCTTTCATGAAGCCATATGTGGCTTCATATGTATCATACGTTGGATAGTTTTAGGTATGAAGTGTTTTCTTAAGGTGAATATTTATAAATAACTCTGAAAATATTTTCATAAATAGCCATTCCATTATTTTCAGTTGGGCAATAATGATTTTATAAATCAAATAATTATTTGTATGCTTTACAAATAAAGATTTTGTAAATCAGGGACTAATGGTTACATTGCTGGACTCCCATGTAGTCGATTGTGGTTCAAATCCTAGACCCGACAGCTTAAACCTCATACCTGACATATGTGTGTGTGCCCAGGATCCCAAGAGGAGATTGGAGAAAGGGTTGCAGCGTGGCCACCCGCCCTGAGGGGGGGTGATTTCTCACTTTCCGTCTCTCTGTCTCTCTGCGAGCGCAAGTACCCTATAGCAAAAATCTCTCTCTCTTAAAAAAAAATTTTTTAAATCAAATAATTATTTGTATGCCTTACAATATGGTTAAACAAAAACATTATATGTATTTATAAATATTCATCTAGTTTACTTCAGTTTTCTGAGTCTTCAGCTTTCGACAGTTCCTCTCTTATTTCTCTAAATTACTTCAAAGTTTAAGCACCATCTAGAGCATCTCCTACTTATGCGGATGAATTCCTTTTTTTTCAGTGTGACCCTATTTGACTGCTTGGTTTTCTACTTATATCTAGGTGCTTATTTACTCCGTTTTCTTGAGCTACAGTGCTGTCTTGTGCCCAGCACTTGGGTTGGGCACAGGTAGTGGGAATTAAGCTGCTTTGGTGTGTGGAGTTAGCAGATCCACTCATTAGTGGTAAGATGGGTTGCGTGTGGTCCCAGTGGAAGTCACAGCTTTGCCTACTCCTGTACTACCAGAAACTTAGTTACCAGAAACAAGACCTTTCATGACCTGGTTTCCTTAACATAAATTGAAATACCTCCAGCTTCCAGGTATTATCCCCTCTTGGGAATTGATGAGTTTCTTAAAGGTTAATGCTATTCCAGATAGATTCCACCCCTCCACCGTAGTTTTAAAGATAGACTCATAGATTAAGTATAGAATCACATCATTACTTTTCAAGGCCCCATGTCCTTCTCATTGGTGTTTCAAGTTCTAAAGGAAGTCTTAAAAATTTTTTAAACCATAACTCCTAGCTGAAAAAATATAGTGAACTTAGATAATTTTTCAGTGAGCCCTTCCTTTAATATTCATTCTTCATTTTTCATAGGACAGTAAAGAAAGTTATCAAAATAGAGTAAAATGGAACAAAATTCTAGTTAGAGAATAGAGGGGAGAACCATTAGTCCATTAAAAAAGAACCATTAGTCCATTATGAAGACTTGGTTTAAGATGCATAAACTGGGCTAGCCTATGGCTTCATGGTTAAAGCCTCTGGATCTCACATGGCCAACTGCTTGGGTCAAGTACTGGAACCATCAGCTTGGAAGACACGCTGGGTGAATATGCCTGTGTGCCCAGAATCCTTAAAGGAAGGAGAAATGGAGAAGGGATTGCAGTGTGACTACTCATTTGGGCATGCTCTTTCGATTTTCCTTTCTGTCTCTCTCCAACAAATGTACATGCCCTTTGGCAAATTAAAAAAAAGAAAGAATAATAGGAAACTGCTAAAAGGAGGTAAGAAGGAAAGGGGAGCATTTTAGAAGCAAGTAAAATTTCCCCCAGAGTTTAGATGACTCTGCTGCAGTGATGTATACAAATGTATTTTTAAATTGTCTTGTATATGTTAAAAGCACATGATTTTCAGTGAGAAAACCTAGTTCTAGTTTAAATCTTGACTTTTTAGCTTATGTTGGAGAGATGCTTGAACTCTCTGGAACTTGGTGTTTTTCTCTGTAGAATAGAAATAATATTTACCACAGTGGTTTTCTCTGAAGTGAAAATACTTTGTAATATGTGTTTGTTGAATTTCCATCAGTAAAAATTTTGGTCTATTATAAATCAACCTTAGATGTCCTGTGTAATTAGAAGGGGCTTGCTAAAACATTTACAAGTTGTGATCAATAAATATGAAATCTTTCTGAGTTATAAAGATGTTAGAGAATTATAAAAATAAACTGATTCTTTGAGAAAAATGATCAGATAAAAAGAACAAACAAATAAATGATATATGTAATTTCGTTTGGGAGAATGTATTTATCTATTTATATTATATATAATACAATGAATTTATTTTGTAAGGAACTATAAAAAATACACAAATGTTACACTTGTTGGTAATGGTACACAGGTAAAAGGAAGGCTCAGATCCCACACCTAATAACGTTCTATTTATTTTAAAGTATCGTAATGATACTAGAAGTGTTTCCTTGAGGAAGAGTACCATAGGATATCAAAATGTTCTTAGTAAGAGTGTATGGAAGTAAAGGGAGAATACTTGAAAGTGTGTGGTGAAGAGAATCTGTAACTTGCCAAGGAACGTATGCTGGTTAGCCTTTATAATCTTTATGGTGCCAAAAAATGTTGTTGGGCCAGCCCTTGGCATGGTGGTTGTGAAAGCTGGATCCCAAATGGCCAACCATGTGGTTCAGTCCAGATCAAATCTTGAGAAACCCATCAGGCCCTTTTGTGCCTAAATCCCTAAAGGAAGGAAAAGATAGATGAGTAAAGATTATGGCTTGACCATACTCCATTTGAAGTGCTCTCATACTTTCCCTTTCTGTCTCTCTTTCTGGCAAGTGCATTTGCCCTCTGGGAGAAAAGAAAAGTTATTTTTGAACTTTTTAGGCATTGTAACTAAATCTGTAGTTAGCTATGACTATTGATTTTTTTTTTTTCAGTGAGATTTTTGCTATTGGGCATGTGCACTTGCTGGAGAGACAGAGACAGAGAGACAGAAAGCAAGAAATCATTCCCAGAGGGGATGGCCATGCCATAATCCCTTCTCCTCCATTCTCTCAGGATTTTGGGCATGCACACACACGTGCCTGGCATGAGTTTCAAGCCCCCAGGGTTTTATATTAGAGTTAATAGTTTCCCAGTTCAGCATGGCTTTCATATTTGAGAAAATGTGTAAATTTATCATCCTGCAAAATGTAATCCACTTATTTTTTTCAATGTTTTGGGTAAAAATGTACATTAAGATATTTGTGTATGTTCTCTTCAAGACTACTGATTAAAATTTTTTTTTAATGTGTATTTTTATTTATTTCTCCTCTAAGTTCTTTTTTTTGGAGAGGTTTTTGCTATAGGGCGCGTACGCTTGCCAGACAGAGAGAGAGAGACATAGAGACAGAAAGCAAGAAATCACCCCCCAGGGGGGATGGTCACGCCGCAATCCCTTCTCCTCCATTCTCCTCTCGGGATCTTGGGCACGCACACACACGTGCCTGGCGGGTCTGGGACTTGAACCGCAGTCGACTATGTGGGAGTCCGGCGACATAGCCATTATGCTAACTGCTGGTTCCCTCCTTTAAGTTCACTTTGTGAGATAGATGGAGGGTTAGTACCCATGACAGGGTCTTGATGTTGTGATCCAGCCCCAGAACGTGGGCACTCGTGTGTTTGGCCTATGCAGGGAGGTAGCTAGATTTACCCTTGGAACTTTCCCCGGTGGTCAGCCTTACAGAGCTCTGCATTTTGCAGTTTACCCCTGTGCCACCATCTGCCCCTCTCCCTGTATATCTTAAACTGAGTTTTTAATAGAGTAACAGCCTTAGTATTTAACAGAATGCGCGATCTTAATACCACATGGAGTCCAATAATGTAAGGAAATTTTAGGGAAAATTTGAAACATTTAAAAAGAGATGTTTACTTTTTTACCTAAAGTTTAAATTTAGTTCATTTATTTATTTTGTTGTGTTTAAGAACTCTAAGGTAACTTTTTCAAATAGATACGTTTAGAGTTTTCAAAACAGTGATTAGATTTGGAAAGTTTCTGATCAGTATTCTAATCATTGATCCTGAGCCTCCTTTTATACACACACCTTAAGGACCAATAATTTTATTGAGTTGTACCACCTAGCTTGTGGGAAAGTGGTTTGTTTTATTTTACATTAGTTTTAGTTTTTGTTATAGGGCTCTTGTGCTCCCCAGAGAGAGAGGGAGAGAAAAGGCGATCAGTCACGCTTCTAGGCGGAATGGCCACACTGCATTCCCTTCTCCATTTCTCTCTCAGGATTTGGGCCATGGACACACATGCACCTCGCATGGTTTTCCAGCTGCTGGGTCTGTAACTCAACCTGCAAAGTGAGCTATATGGGATCCAGCTGCTTCAGCCACCACACCAGTGGCTGGCCCTCAGTGGTTATTTTAGAGCAAGGTTAAAAAATTGTCTGAGCTTTACATTTTCCAAGGACTTTATACAAAAATAAGTAGTAATGAAAAAACAGAAATTTATACAGAAATAAGTACTAAAAAATTAAAAAATAGAAATAGGATTTTAAAATGGTCTCTGACTATATATAAAATCATAACTATAATTCTCAAGTCTAATCTTAGGGACTTATTGCTGCTTTGCCATTTATTTTTAACATCCTTGTTGATAGTTAAGGATACTCTGCATTTGGCTTGTGGCAGTTCTAATAGTGGCAGTCAATTAATCAACCAATATAAAAGTGCTTATCTGACACTGACCTTGGGCTAGACACTTTACTGAACTTAATGGGATAAACAAAGCCCCTTGAGCTAGTTAATAAATTTTAAAGTGATCATGACCTTAAGGCATATCTTTTGTCTGAAAACTGGACATATGTTCACCAAAGTGGATATCGAAACATCAACTCAAGGGGGTTTCCTTTTTATTTCTCCAACCAATTGCCAGTGAAGTAATTACTAATCCACTAAATCCTAGTCACTTTTAGCGATCTAAGATCATTGCTAATTGATCTAAGGCTACTAGAAGTGAGGTGGGTAGCAAAAGAAACCTTGAAGGAGACGGAAAAGAAACTCAACAAATTTCAAATAGACTTTCTTTAAGCATTTAGTGAGTGCAACACTAGCTGTTTTACTGGCTGCTGGAGCTACAAAGAACCAAAAAACATGGGTTCACTCCTGTGGGATCGAATAGGATGATTGGGAAACCAGACCTGTAGGCACAAATGGGGTCACCAGTGCTTAATAGTGATTTAGGCAGGATGTTTTAGAACACAGAGGATGCAGCCTAACCCTGCCTGAGGAATGTGGGCAAACTACAATCCCTTTAAGTGAGGAAAAAAAAAAAAAATAGGCTTTAGATTTAGTCAGGAGCTCTAGAGGAAAATAATGTGGATTAAAAGCCTAAAACAGTTATTCAAAGAAACCCAGAAATAACATTACATGAGCATATAATTAAAATTTGTCAAAGAGGCAGAATTGCAGCTCAGTACTTGAGAGATGTTTTGCCGGGCTCTGATAACTTTCCAGAGGCATATGCTTTTTTTGTGCCTCTATCAGGTTATCACTGAGGGTTGATTAAAATGATCACTATTTCACCCCAAGGGGCAGATAGCAATTATTCAGTAGATAAAGATTGGACCCTAAATTCTGTCATAAGTCAGGTTTTTGCTATTTTTCTTTTCAATACTCTTCTTAGGCACCTGATTTTATAAATTTTACAAATACAAGGTTTTCTTTTTTGGGTCTAGGTTTTCTTTTTTCTTGCTTCTTGTCTGGTTGCTGATGTCTTTTCATATTTCAGGCCTTCATTTAGTTTCTTCATTTGCTGCACATTATTCTCTTCCAGGGACCTGCTTCCTCTTTTCTTCTTCCCCGAAGCCCTTACTCCTGTCAGTCTCACTTAGTCAAAAATTCTTATTTTTTTTCTTTACGTCTCATCACTGGGGTAGCTTCATAGACCTAAGACCCTCTGGACTAATTAACTATGGAGAAGGATGATGATAGAGATGGAAATGATGATCATGAGGAGGGTGAAAATAAAGGTAGCTATAATCATAATCATCTCCAGGAAGGCAGTACTTCATACAGTGAGCCCTGGAGTCAGACTACTTAGCCTCAAGGCCAGCTCTTTGACTTTTCAGTTCCTTGACCCTAAGCAATTTGCCTTACTGTTCTTGGACAGAATCTTTCCTCATCAATAAAACAGGAATGAAATAATCACTAGTACATCATAGGATTGTTGGGAGAGTTAAAACGAATTAAGACATATCACATAATGGCTTAAAATATTAGTTGTCTGGGGCCAGCAGTTAGCGTAATGGCTATGTCGCTGGACTCCCACGTAGTTGACCGCGGTTCGAGTGCCGGACCCGGTGGCTTAAACTCACACCGGGCGCATGTGCGTGCATGCCCAAGATCCCAAGAGGAGAATGGAGGAGAAGGGATTGTGGCGTGGCCATCCCCCCTGGGGGGTGATTTCCTGCTTTCTGTCTCTCTGTCTCTCTCTGTCTGTCTGGCGAGCGCATGCGCCCTATAGCAAAAAACTCTCAAAAAAAAAAAATTAGTTGTTTGGGGTCAACAGATGGTGTAGCTGTTACGTTATTAGACTCCCACGTGGCTGACTGTAGTTTGAGTCCTGAACCTGGTGGCTTGAAAATCACTATGGGCACATGTGTGTGCATGCCCAAGATCCTGGGAGAGAAGGAATTGCTGTGTGGCCATTCCCCCAGAGTATCATTTCTTACTTTTCCTCTCACTGTCTCTGTCTCTCGCTCTCTGGTGAGAGCACATGCCCTAATGTAAAAACCTAAAGAAATTAGTTGTTATTATTTAGTAAACCTGTGTTTGTAACTAGTGTCAGTGGAAGTAACTAACTCTATAAAAATAATAATGCAGTTTATTTCGAAGCACCTAGGCCCAGAGAGGAGTCAAAATATGCCTTCCTCTCAGGATGATCAGGTACAGGCGTTCCTTTTATTTGATTTTGAGAGTGAGAGACAGCAGTTGGAAGTTAGTGAAGAGTTTTTCCACTGGTCCAGCCCAAAAAGGCAGGACATGTGGAAGCGGAGGCTTGTAGGTTATAGGTGGGTCTCACAGTTTTTAGGGTCGTGATTGGAAAAGGAAGGTTGCCGAGATCAGAAAGGAATGTACTTTAACAGTGTTAAGGAGGCTTAATGTACATCACCTAGGTACTTAGATACTATGCTGAAGGCAGGATGGAGGAGGAATCCTGTTACCAATGGGTCAGAATGGTCTGCTAATGTTTGTGGGCATGACTCCCTCTAGGCCTTCTGAAAAAGATTTTGGAAAATAGGAAAAAGCAGTCAGATTTCTGTCCACACTGGCACAGTGTTAAGGATACTAACTCTTTGGATCCCTTATAAATGTGCTGTTATAATGGTTTACAGGTGGGGAAACTGAGGCTTAGAGAAGTTAAATAACTTGCCCTCAGATGGATACACTGAATTCAAACCCAGATCTGTGTGACTTTGGAATGCCTGCTCTTCAGACCGAAATATCACATCTGTAGGAATTTAGGACAGATCAGAAATGCTATCTCTGATCCTTGCTGCAAAGTCATTGTTGAATTGCAACAGGTACTTTAGTGGGATAAGCTCACATACTAGGAACTTTATCAGACCATTCAACTGTAGCTTTGAGTTCTGTTTTTCATCTACTGTGATCTTGAGCAAGTCACTTAGGTATCATTTAAGGCTCAGACTCGTAATCACTACCCAGGAAATAATAACCAGGAGTTGTATAGAGGATCAAGTGAAGATATAATATTAATAATTATATAATAATTCATGGAAGAGAATGAAGTATCTAACTTACCATATGGACATTTTAAATAGATAAAATAGATAATATGAGCTAATTTTCAAAAACTTTATTATCCCTCTGATGTTATTTGGATTATATTTTCTACTTCTTGAAAACGAAATGGTCACTTCATGTTTCTGGGAATACACCCGAGTTTCTAGGGCACTGGATGGACCAGTAATCTGGAATTAAAGCTTTGGCCTATCAAACACCAAAATAAGCAAAAACAGTTAATGAGCAAATAATAAAAGTGATATAGACCCGTGTGGGTAATTGGGAGGGGATGGATTTGATAGTAAAATGAATGAGGATCACAATTTAAGGATAAGTTAGGTTGGGGGCAGCAGGTGGCTAGGTAGTTCAGGCATTGCACTCCCACGCGGTTTGAGTCCTGGACCTGACAACTTGCTTTCTCAATTTCTTTTTCTCTCTCTCTGTATCTCTCTGGTCATGTTAAAAATAACAACAACAATAATAATAAATAAAATTAATTATTATTTTTAAAAAGTTTGTTAGGCCTCTTCTTTCTGTATGAATCTTTTGTTACGTCAAAGTAGGTTGAGGTGTTAGATGAAACATATATAGTTAAATATTTCTATACATTATTCAGCAGTTATTATCAGTGACCTAGAACCCAAATGACCTCTGGAAAGAAACGCCACAAACTTGACATATTTTATAGATGACATGCCTGTTTCTTACTTACCTCATTTTCATTAGAACTAAACAAACAGCTCTAATGAACTTTTTGGCTGATTTTCATGCCTCCATCAGTTAGAATGGCAGAGTGGGTAGGTTGTAGGGTGAAGGGTTGGTGCAGTGGGGAACTTCATGCAGATATTCAGTGGGGAGAAGTGACAGGAGACTGGCTAAAAAGAGGGAAGAAACAATCCAGAACATAATGAGTTTCCTTAGTATAGAATCTTTAAATAAAGCACATTCAGGCCTGTGAAGTCTTGTCAGTTTTGAGAGATAGTATAGGGAGGTTAGATTATAATTTCTTTTTCTAGAGAAAAAAGCTAGAGTTTAGAGAGTTTCAGTGTCTCTTTCAGGGCAGCTTATGATTGGCTGGGCCAAGAATTGAACCTGACTTCTAAGATTTGACACTTCCAACTTGCTGGCAGAAATGCAGATTGTCAAACAGGAGCCTCCTCATGGGTCTTAGGGGCATTATGTGTGAATGCTCATCAGGCTTGGTGTTACTAACAACTGCCTGGGAAAAACTGGCACATGTTGTCATGCAGATGTGTTCTATTTCCCATCTTGGATTTCCTTTCATGTAGAATAATTTAAAATTAAGAAACAAAACTGTCACTCAAAGAATGTAACCACAGATACCTGGAAAACTTAGTTGCTCAAAGTGGCTTGAAGTTATATATTGCTGATTTTTTTTTTTAACACTGTAGTAACACTTGAAAGATGTTTTAGAATGGAAGAAGGGTTAAACCACTGTGTAGTGATCTTTAAATTTGTCTGCTTGAGTAAAAGAATATTGGAAATTGTGGATTCTCTTATGTATTTCTTCATTGACGTATAACATATTTTATCATAAGTTTAAATTATTTGCTAAATCATGTAATTGTCATTATATTGTATATTTGGCATTTATTAATAAAATTATTGCCTCCTTTGCTTTAATCAAATACTAGAGATTTATAATACATTTTTTGGGGAAAGGTTTTTTTTCTATAGGGCACATGCGCTCACCATAAAGACAGACAGAAACAGAGAGACAGAAAGTGAGAAATCTCCCCCCAGGGGGAACGGCCACGCTACAATCCCTTCTCCTCCATTCTCCTCTCGGGATCTTGGGCATGCATGCACATGTACCCGGCGTGAGTCTAAGCCACCGGATCCAGGGCTCGAACTGTGGTCGACTACATGGGAGTCCAGAGACATAGCCATTGTGCCAACTGCTGGTCCCTATAATACTTTTTTTTTTTTAAAAAAAGAGTTATTTATTTATTTAATTCTGTTTGTTGCTATTATTTTAAAATTTGACCAGAGAGAGACAGAGATAGAGAAAGGGAAAGCGAGAAAGCAAGTCCAAGTCCAGGTCTCGAACCATAGTCAATTATGTGGGAATCTAGCACCTTTAACCACCACGCCACCTGCAGGCCCCATGATTTATAATACTTTTCATTGTCCATTTACCAACTACATTTGGACAGCCCAAAATGTTAGTGTTAATTTTTGTGTTTGAAATCTTACTTTGTTGAACTTTTCACATCAAATTTTATCCTTGTATATTAGAAAGTTTAAAAAAGATATCAATTACCCTATCATTATTCTGTAATGTAAATTAAATTTCCTGTGACTATGCAGCTCTAAGTAATTTTTTTTAAAAAGTTATCATTAGAGTGATTATAGTTGATCAAAATAACATACACTAATTCTAAATTTTGATAAGTAATAGGGGTACTATAATTTTACTGGGAGTTTAATCTTTTAATGCATTATTGGTATTTTCATTAATGTATTAATTAATTTGTAATCAGTAGATGAGTATTATTCATTGACGAGGTCAGCATAGTTTTCATTCTTTTAAACTATGTATATCATGAAATTCTGTTTACATAAGTACACTGAAGGAATGAGAGTATTAGTATAGCATTGTAACTCCTTTGAACTCCTTCTGGGTTATGGTCACAAATCACAGTAATCTATCATTTAAAATTATCTGTAATGATTTATCAGTGACAGTTCCATTAGGTCTTCCTGCAGTTATATTCTAAGCAATGAATCTGCAAAGCCACCTAAGTTGCAAAAGAACAATGCTTAGAGTAGGGCCATTCACTTTTTTACTTGCAATATTTCTAATTGTTCTCTTGTGTTTTGCTCAGAGATTTTTTTTTTCTTCCTTCTTTTGTTTCCTTATCTCAAGCAGTGCCCTGGAGTCATTTGTAAGGGGTGGGCTGTGTGCTTGGATTTTGTAGAGTGGGAGAAGGATTGGGAGATCTGGAAAAGGAATGGTGGGAAACGCTAATCTACTGTGGACGGTGGCGGGCAGCTCAGTTTTAGGGAAGAGTATGTGAAACAGTTGACCTGGAAGTTGATTTTCTCTGTGTCCCTCCATACCCCTTGGAAAGTTAAGTGTTTCTAAGGGTTTGCATACCCCATGTTGTGCTGGTAACCAGTACAAGCTCTTAATTTAAATAAATTAAAAAAAATTTTCTGTTGTGTGTGTCCTTTGAAGTTAAAACCCTGATGACCAAGGTAAATAGTTTATGCTGTCTAGAGTAATATCATAGGTCTTTACTTATGTGCATCTGTTCATAAATTGTCTTTTCCTGAGCCATGAGTCTTCATGATCCTAATTCTCTATCAATTTTCCAGATCAGGATTAACACTTGAACTACCTATACCTTTTCCCCTATTTAACTCATGCTAGTCCTGCTTACACTGCCCTCTAGTACTTGGGCATTATATTTAAGCATATCCTAAGTAGCTTACTATAGGAATTATTTTCAGTTTTAGATAAACAGTTGGGCACAGATTACTTTTAGGCTTCTGGTTTATTTCTTCTAGGTGTCAGTTCATCAAATGACAGTAATAAAAGAGACCTCAGGTATCCTTTAGAGTAATGCTTGCATTTTATAGAAAATGAAACCACAGGTTAAGCCAGTTGTTCAAGGTCACAGAGGTGTATAAGAAAAGTCAACCTATGTCTTCTAACTCCCAGTATTACACCCCGTGCTATATCACACCTTCTGCCTTTTGCTAAATTGCATTCCTCACTTCAGTCCTATTTAATATTATTTCTCAGGAGGATTGACTAGCTTTTGGCGATTCAGCATTATTTTTTAAATAGAAAAGCTTTTACTTCTCATTGAAGACTTTTCTCAAAACAAAAACACTCCTAACCCCTGGGCAGATACTCTCTGTCACACAGTAGGACACAGCTAGGCAACCCTGGGGCTGCAGCCCCAGGCAGTGGCCCTGTGGGAGGGGGTGATATTAACAGGTCAGAGGAGAGGTGGATTGGCAGAGCTGGGGCTGGTGGGAGGTGGGAAGCTTACATCATTTCCCTGCAACTGGGCTCTGGCGGGCCGAAAGGCCTCACTTTCCCCTGTGTAGTAGTTTGCCAGATTGACAGAGATTCTTAAAAGAAAGAACAGGTATGGCAGGACGGATGCTCATCCTGTTCATAAATCTGTGCTATTAGATGGAGCTGTCAATAAGTAACTAGAGACAGCCAGGACTGTCTGTGCTTCGCTCTCCCCCAGCTCAGTTCCTTTCTGCTCCGCCCCATCCCTGCTCTCTGCTGCCTCAGATCAGCTTCCTGCTTCTCATGAAAGCTGTTCTCCTATAAAGCTGGTCTGCTTTCAGAGAAAGCATTATATTCATAAGTCAGAGGCAGGTTTTGTGGAAGTATTATTGGTTTGGTTTTCTTTGGGGGTCAGGGAAGGGAGGTTTGGAAAGAATTTTTAAGAGGAGGGACAGGCTGAAAAGGCAAAATCATCATGAATTTTGTTGTCACATCGTGCCGGTGTTATAGCCAGCTCTGTAGACTGCAGCACTGAAAACATTTCTGTGAGAGGTATGTGCTTGAAAATGAAAAGGTGACTGACTGTTGGCTTTGGAACGAACTGCCAGTCCACCCAGCAGCTGCTCTGGTGGCTGTAAGATAGTAATTCTTTCTAGTGTTTTAATTTGAAAGGGCAATTATTACTTGAGAGATAGGATAGTTTAACCAGCTTAATGGTTAAAAAAATGTTAAATTGGTTTCGTCCCCACATCAGGACTCTTGCGATTGCAGCTCTTTTAGGCTGAATGCATCTAGTCAAATCCACGGTGTTATTCCAGGCTCTTTTGGTGGTGGTTGTCTGTAAACAAGATGGTAATCTTTAATACCGCTCTCATTATTTATGAACCACATGACAAAGATTAATGAGAGAGACTTCAAGTAGCCTAGAAGAAGCTTCAGATTCATTAGGAGCTTTTTGCACTGACAGATGGCAAAAGTAAAAGGAAATGGTTGGTGTTTTACCGTAATCTAAAGTGAAAGTTTTTAAGTGTACAGGCAAGTGGAAAAATCTGTAGGGCCACTAAAATTTAGAACCATAAGCCACTACTCTTGATGCCTGACCTATACTAAGTCCAGAGGTTTCTGAATACACACAGATGTATCTTTTTAAAGGAAAGTAAGAAATCTGAATAAATGTTTTTATTCAGTAGTCAGAGAAAAGAATTAAGAACAAAAATATAACCAACACCATAGGAGGAAGTATGAACTGTACTTGTACATTAATTACTAAAAATCCAAACTATTCTGTTACAGAAAGTTTCAGAAAATGTTCAGAGTAGAAAAATACAACATTTTATCAGGTGTATTGGATAATTAGTAATGGTAGAGATCATTCAAACCACAAACTGCTACAGTTTGCTTTATCTTAATTATCCTAACATGGAAGAAATGAGAGAACTTTTGAATGCTTAGTGTGTTAGAAATTTAATTGTATAAAACTTGGAATAAAACTGTTTATTTACATATGAAGGTGCTAGTACTTTCTTTCCCACAAAGACAGTAGGGCTTAAATCCTTGAATCTCTTATTCATGAATTCCTATTCATGAATAGAATAGGCTAACTATAACTCAACCTAAATTCTTCCCTTTGGAGAGTGCACCATTTAAACTTCACCACTTCTTAGATATTTGCAAAGAGGATCTAATCTTCATGATGACAGAGGATAAAGTTGGGTTTAACAAGTTAAACATAAAAGGTTCCAGAGCAGAAAAGATTTGGGAGGTAAAGCTTAAGGCCTCTGAGAAGGAATCCCTTCTACACCACACAGACAGGTGGCCACCCGGGTTGTATTTACCTTGGTCATTCTCAAGTGTAGCTGCATATTAAAAACCTCAGGGGAGCTTTTAATATGTACCATTGCCCAGGCCCTGCCCCAGAGATTCTAATTTAATTGGTTGGGGGTGGGGCCCAGGCATTGAAAGTTTTAAAATAATTCCCAGGTGTTCCTAATGTGTAGCCAGAGCTGACAGGGTTACCTGAATGTTCCCAGTGCTAATGGAGGACATTTCATTTTGGACACTGTTCATATAGACACCAAATCTGCTTTGGTGTGTATCCTCTTAGGTCTGAATCCTCTGTCACATAGCAGCTTGTATTTAATATCACCTCTCCTCCAAGACATAGCTTTTCCAGTCTAATGGCCTTAGTTCTTCAGCCTTCAAATTTTGTTTTCTAGGGCTTTCACCATTCCTGTCTCTCCTTTTTCTAGAATTGCTCTTATTTCTACCTGACACTGACCTTATCACCCCAGATCTGTGGTGCCCAGCACCAGATGCAAAGGATGGAGAGAATACATAAAGCTGCAACCCCCTTGTTCTGGACACTGCACTTCTGTTACTGGTGGCTAAGATTATTTTAGCATTTTTGGCAGTCAGGTCACACTGTTGACTCGTGGAGCTCGAAGGCAGTTCAATCTTAGTTCTTTTTCGCATGAAGTATACGTTTATCAGGCCTGTCCTACCTGTGCTTATAGATATTTTTCCCAGTGTAGTGCCAGAATTTACATTTATGCTTGTGAAGCATAAGGGGGAAAACCCAATGAATCAGTTATTCCACAAAGGGACAGTGATCTATCCAGAATCTGAATGCCAGAAGTTTATTATATGCATATAGCAGCAATTTTAAAGAGTGATCTGGGCCATCTATTTGGATCCACAGTTAAATTAAATCTTGTTAATTCAGTCCATCTTTCCAGTGTTCCTTCTGATTCATTACTCAAAACTTGCTGTGCAGGGTTAAGAAGCCATTTTACTGTGCAACCACCTTAATGTTTGTATTCAGTACTTGATCAGATACCTTTCCAGAATCAAAATACATTTATGCATAGTGTTCTTCTGAACTATTGGTGTAATATTTTTATTTTAGGAGGAAATTTATTTTTGTTATAACTTTTTCTTTTTTATTACATGAGAGAGAAGCAGAGAAAGCAAGCCCATGAGCATGGAGGAGAAAAGAGAAGTATTTTTTGACATAGTTTTGCATGTTCTGATTCTTCTGTCCCAACCTCCCAGTTAACTAGTACCACAGGCATGCACCACTGCACCCGGGCCTGCAGCACTGCACCCGGGCCGTCTATTTAGGTTGGGCTGAGAACTGAAGCCTAGCTTTTCATGAAGCCTCAGCCCATGTACAGTGGAGCTCTCCTTGTACCACTGTGAGTGGGCTGGCCAACTGACCGGCCTGTCTTCCTTCCTTCCTTCCTTCCTTCCTTCCTTCCTTCCTTCCTTCCTTTGTAGACAGTCTCCTTATATTGTGGTCCTTTTGCATTACCCTTGCACTCACTCCATCAACAAACATTCCAGCTCTCTTTCAGGGTCTTGTTATGTTGCCTAAGCCCAGTTTTGAGCTCATAACACTTCTGCCTCAGCCTCTCCCAGTTTCTAAGATTATAGGCAAGCACTACCATGGCCAGCCTTAAAGTTGGAATGGGAATTGAACTCAGACCTTCCATAACATTCTTGATTAATGACGGGAATAAAAGGAAGTATTTTGCAAATAGGAGCATGACTCATGTAAGATCACACAATTCACTGATCCAGCACTGGAGCTTGACATAGCTCTAGTGATTTTTGTATCAAGTCGCAGCGCTGATGCAATTTGCCCTGCAGGGTAAGATTCTGAAGAAATCGGAAAGGAAACAAAAGCCTACAAAGATTTTTCTTTTTCTTTCAATAGTTAAAATATGGCCCCATAGTATTTTAACATGTAGCCCAGTCACAAATTTGCTGTTTATTTAGTGTTCAATCCAAAGCACTAAGAGACAGGAATAAATAACTAGTCATCCTAAATTAACTACAGAGAATAGTTTTCTTAGGAGTTAGGGCAGATTTTAGATATTCCTGCTTTTTCTCTCTTTTTTCCTCCCACCACCAAAAAGTTTGATGGTATGGTAATGTTACTTTGCTCATCATCAGTCTCAACATGGGGCACTTTTGTATAAGTGAGAGGGACATATAGCCACCCTCCTGATTTTGCAGGTGATGGAACAACAAGCAGGCAGGTAAGCTTAGCACAGTAATTACTACAGAAAACATACTTAGTACATAAGTAGTATTTATTAAATACCTAGAGACTATACAACTTTCTTCAATACTATTTTTTTCTTCACACAGGAATTGGATTTTACCTTTCTTTTTCCCAAACTTTGTCCTTGGGTACTCATTGTGTAATGGTGTTAAGAATGGAACAGATTTTTAAAGAATACCTATTACTTTAGGAAAGCTCTAGTGAAATAGTAAAGCTCAGATAACCAGGTTTATTTTTCCTTCCCTTATAGGAAAATAAGCTTCTTTTCTCCCCTTTAGGAAATTGATTTTTAAACAGTATATATGTATGTGTGTGTATTTTTATATATATATATATATTTTTTTTTTTTTAAGGTATTTTCAAAGAATGAATAGCCTTGGGCCAGTTTGTACACATCTAACCCAAATGTCTACATCTTCAGAAAGGTCCAGTGAGAACTGATGCTCATAATGCAGACTGTAATATATGATGAGACCCACCATCAAAGTAATTGTACTTAATAAAGCAAGAAAATAATGCCTTACTACATTTTAGAAAAGTTTGCAATAGCAGTTGTGGATGCAAAAAAGGCCTTATAAGTAAATTTAGGCAATCAGTCTAGGCTATTCCTCTAGCCTTTGTGGTTGATACAGGTTGGATTATATGTGTGCCTTCACAGTTTGGAATTCTTGGTTATATATATATCTTTTTCTTTTTCTTTTTCTTTTTCTTTTTTTGGAGAGGTTTTTGCTATAGGGCACATGCGCTCGCCAGACAGACGGAGAGAGACAGAGAGATAGAAAGCGAGAAATCACCCCCCAGAGGGAATAGCCATGCCGCAATCCCTTTTCCTCTATTCTCCTCCTGGGATCTTGGGCACGCACGCACACGCGCCTGGTGTGAGTTTAAGCCACCAGGTCTGGGACTTGAACCACGGTTGACTACGTGGGAGTCCAGCGACAGCCATTACTCTAACTGCTGGTCCGAAATTCTTGGTTATATTAACCGAAGGCTGGCAGAATATCAACAACAGCATCCTGTGAAGCTGTGCTTTTAGAATTTACTTACTACCCCTGCCCCGGTCGTTCCAATATCTGTTTTCTATTTTATAGCTTATTTTATATTACTCAGTTTTGGTTTTATTCTTATATGGTCATTCCTTTTAGATCCTGAAATCCATTCTTTGTTTTGTTTTACAGTGATAATTATTTATTTATTTGTTTTTTAGAGAGAGATTTTTTTTCTATAGGACACAAGCATACACCAGAGAGACAGACAGAGACAGAAAGACAGAAAGTGAGAAATCACCCCTGCCCAGGGGTGGGGGATGGGAGGCATGCTGCAATCCATTTTCCTCCATTCTCCTTTCAGGGATTTTGAGAAGGCATGCACAAATGCCCAAGGTGAGTTTAATCCCTTGGGTCTGGGGCTGGAATGGCAGTTGACTATGTAGGAGCCCAGCGATGTAACCATTTTGCCATCTGCTGGTCCCTAAAGGATAGTTTTAACCAAAATTTTTTTTTTTTTTTTGTGGAGAGATTTTTTTGCTGTAGGGCACATGCGCTTGCCAGAAAGATAGAGACAGAGAGACAAAAAGCTAGAAATTACCCCCGGGGGCATGGCCATTCCTTAATCCTTTCTCCCCCATTCTTTTGAGATCTTGGGCATGCACGCACACAGGCCCCGGGTCCAGGACTCGACTACATGGTCCAGTGACATAGACAGTATGCCAACTGCTGGTCCCTAACCATCATTTAACAAGAAATGAAGAACTGAATGTACATAGATCTATGAGCCATGCATATGTAAACCATACAGAACCATACAGTTGAAAGCTATACTATGGCAAATAAGTTAGGTTATGGTTACTACTGTAGTAGAATTAGCTGATTTTGAATAGCACTCAGTATGAAGTATCCATATTTAATTTGAAACCAAAGAGGAGAGAGTGAAAATAAAATGAGATTAGAAAATATAGTTTCATTACAAATGCTTTTTGCCATAGAATTTTAAAATATAAAGATGTAATAGCCTGGGGCCAGCAGGTGGCGTGGTGGTTAAGGCGCTGAAATCCCCACATTGCCGACCACGGTTCGAGTCCTGGACCTGGTGGCTTGCTTTCTAACTTTCCCTTTTTTTCTCTGTCTTTCTCTGGCAAAACTCATGTGAAATAATAATAATAAATAAATAAAATAATTATTTTTTAAAAAAAGATGTAATAGCCTAACCTCTCTAAATTACTGTTCAGTGAGTACATACAGATATTTCTGTTACATAGCACATTCCAATAGTCATTTTCCTATGTTTCTTTTTTTTTTTTTTTTGTTACTATTTTCATTATTATTCTTTAGGGACTGGGTGGAGCTCATCAGACTTTAGAAAGAATGCTAGAGGTCCAGTAGGTGGTGTGGAGGTTAAGGTGCTGGATTCCACATGAGGGACTGTGTGGTTTGAGTCTTCCCTGATCTTGCAAGTGTGCCCAAAACCCCAACAGGAGAATGGAGGAGAAAGGATTGTGGTGTGGCTATTCCCCTTGGGAAGTAATTTCTCATTTGTTCTCTTTGGTAAGCACACACATCATATAGCAAATTCTTTTTTTTTGAGAGGTTTTTGCTATAGGGCGTGTGCGCTCGCCGCCAGAAAGACAGAGAGAGACAGAGAGACAGAAAGTGAGAAATCACCCCCCAGGGGGGATGGACACGCCACAATCCCCTCTCCTCCATTCTCTTCTCAGGATCCTGGGCACACACACACATGCGCCTGGCGTGAGTTTAAGCCACTGGACCCGGGACTCAAACTGCAGTCGACTACATGGGAATCCAGTGACATAGCCATTATGCTAACTGCTAGTTCCTGTAGCAAATCTTAGAAAAAAAAAAAGAAAAAGAATGCTGCATAGCTAAACTTCAGAGCTAACAAAACAGATTATTACTTTACTTAGTAAACTTAAAACCCTCTTAAAAAAAGTTTTTATGTAGGACCAGCAGGTGACCCAAAGGATAACATTGTCTGAAATCATGCATGGGCAAGTGCAGGGTTCCATGGTGGCTCGAAAGAAAAAGCTGGGTGGGCTTGCAAGTGGCGTGAAGGTTAAGGCAGTGCATCACAAATTGCCAGCTGTGTGGTTTGAGTCCCAGACTGGTGACTTGAAAATCACACTGGGCAAGTGTGTGCATGTCCCAAATCCTGAGAAGACTGAAAGAGAAGGGATTGTGTTGTTGCCTTTTCCTCTAGGGGGATGATTTTTCACTTTCTCTAGCAAGCGCAGCCACCCTGTAGCAGAACAAAACAAAATGCTGTGTGCATGCATGCCCACAATCCTGAGAAGAGAGTTGAAGGGATTGCAGTGTGGTGACCTCCCCTGGGAGGTGATTTCTCACTTTCCCCCTCTCTCTCTCTCTGGCAAGCACATGTTCCCTATAGCAAAACAAAAACAAAAACAAAAACAAAAACAAAACAAAACAAAAAAAACCCAACAGTTATGTGTGTATATGAAGATGTATCCTAAAACCTACAAGATGGCAAAGAACTACAAGAAAATAATGTACTATTTGCTAAAGTGTTAGTATATAACAGTTATATTTTGATTCTGAATGACAAAGACTCCTACTAGAATATTGTAATTCATATTTAGAAAGCTCCAAAGAAAATGACTATCAAGTATCTATCAAAAAGGCCTAAATTAACCTAAAGAAAGCATCAAACCAAATGAGGGTGACTTATATTTTGAAATATAATATATTGGTCTTTACCTTAAATATTATCCTAGTGTGGATCTAAGAATTGTACAACTTTTTCCTATATGCGTGATAGAGGGCATGTGAGGAGATGAGGGGTTGCATAGGCTCCACAGGGTCTGGTTACACTAGGATCTCTTTCCTCCAGTTTTTCAGACTTTGTGATTGTGAGTACTCCCGTGCGTGCCAGGCATGTTTCAAGCTGATGGGGGCAGAGATCTCAACTCTGGTACCCATGTTGGATCCAGTTTCTCTTGAGCAATGCATTACTGCTGTACCATGGAGCCATCCCTGAATGTATTTTTTTAAAATTTTATTTATTCATTCATTCATTTATTATATTTTTTAATTTGACCAGAGAGAGATATATATAGAGAGAGAGATAGGGAAAGTGAGAAAGCAAGCTTCCAGGTCCAAGACTCAAACCAAGGTTGGCCATGTGGGAGTGTCCAACGTCTTAACCACCATGCCACCTGCTAGTCCCATCCTTGAATATATATATATTTTTTTTGGAGAGGTTTTCATTATCGGGCTCGTGCACTCGCCAGACAGACAGACAGAGACAGAGAGACAGAAAACGAGAAATCACCCCCCAGGGGGGATGGCCACGCCACAATCCCTTCTCCATTTTCCTCTCGGGATCTTGGGCATGCACGCACATGTGCCTGGAGTGAGTTTTAAGCCACCAGGTCTAGGACTCAAACTGCGGTTGACTGCATGGGAGTCCAGCGACATAGCCATTACACTAACTGCTGGTCCCCCTGAATATTTTTTATTCAAACACTCTAGAGGCCAGCAGGTGGCTCAGTAGTTGTTGTGTTGGACTCCCACCTGGCCAACCCAGGTTTGAGTCCTGCACCTGGTGACTTGAAATTCACGCTGGGCACTGGTATGTGCGTGCCCAAAATCCCAAGAGGAGAATGTAGGAGAAGGGATTTTGGTGTGGTCGCCCCTCCCCCCCCATGGGGGTGGTGCTTTCTCACTTTCTCCCTTTGGTAAAAGCACATGCACCCTATGGCAAAACTTTAAAAAAAAAAAAAAGGAATGTCAAAAAACTCCCCAAAGCATTCTGATTAGATGTATTCGAAGTCCTACAGGTATCCCTTTCATTGTTTAACAAGGGCCTATGTTAGTCTGAGGGTTTGGGAAAGCTAATTTGGAGGAGGTGTGGGTTAACTAAAATCCCTGGGTGTGAATGGTAGGAGGAAGTGCAAAGGCCCTGAAATGAGAACAGCAGAATGCCCTGGAGAAACTGGAAGAACCTTATTATGGCCCAAGTTTAGAAATGAGCATGCAGAGTGGCCTGATGTGGGTGAAAACCAGAATATGTGGGATTTTATGTGCTTTGTTGAGGATTGTGGTAAGCATAGTGCTTAACATCTAAAAGTTTTAAGCTAGAGAGTGAGTTGTTTGGATTCGTATTCTGTAAAGATCAGTCTGGTTGCTGTAGGAGAAATGCACAAATGTGGCTGCAGGAACCAATTGAGAGACTGATATAGTGGAGTCTCAATGAGGTGGCAGTGCTGGGGATGAAAAGAAGTAGACTGTGTATTTAAGAACTTGAATTAACGGGTTTTACATTTGACTAAATATATGAGAGTAAGACAGCCTGCCACACACTAGCTTTTGGATATCCAGATATATTGGATGGTATAGAGAGGTCTTAGTCTGTTCAGGATGCGTAACAGAATACCATAGACTGGGCAGCTTAAACAGCAGCAAATTATTTCACACACCCTGGAGGTTGGGAAACCCAGCGTCAAGGCAGATAATGCTGTTTAGTGAGGACCCATTTCCCAGTTCATAGATGGCAATGGCTTGGTAAATCTTCCTGTGATTGAAAGAGCAAGGCAGTTCTAGGGGTCACTTTAATAAAGACAGTAATCCCATTCATGAGATCTCCATCTTCAAGATTTAATGAGCACCTCAAAGGTCCATCTCCTAAAACCATCACCTTGGGTTTAGGATTTTAACACCTGAATGGGGTGCAGGTGGGGGGGCAAACACAGACATTCAGACCATAGCAAGTGACAGCTATTGAAACAGAAAGCTCCAAAAGAAGTAGATATGCTAGTCTAGTGAAAAAGATGATGTGTTTAAATGGGTACACACTGAGCTTGAAATGCCTGTGGGATTCCTAAATGGAGATTTAAAAGTACAATATGGACTTCACAAGAGAGATTTTACTCTTGAAATATAAATTTGGCAGTCACTGGCATCCATGATGAATGAGGTCAACTAGGCAGAAGTGTAGAGTGAGAGCAAAAGCTAACTTTGGAACTGTAGCCAAGGTCCTACAAAGGGACAACCCCACCCATAGAATAATGTGAAGGAGAAGCACTTACTGCCTTACCTGCTTTTTTTCTTTCTTTCTTTTTTTCTTTTTTTTTTTTTAATTTTTTGGAGAGGTTTTTGCTATAGGGTGCGTGTGCTCAATAGACAGACAGAAAGAGACAGAGAGACAGAAAGCGAGAAGTCATCCCCTGGGCGGATTGCCACACCGCAATTCCTTCTCCTCCATTCTCCTCTCGGGATCTTGGGCATTCGTGCAATATGCACCTGGCATAAGTTTAAGCCACCGGGTCCGGGTCTTGAACCCCAGTTGGCTACATGGAAGCCTGAAACCAAGCAAGGACCCCCTAATGTATTTTCTAGGGTCCCTGAAATATAAGGTCTATTTACATTGTAATGGCCCAAAGTAAGGAGTAAGTCTTCAGACTTTGGTTATGATAATGAGCAACATGTACCATGAGTGAGGGCCATTTTACCTCAAAAACTCTCACTTAAAGGAAAGAAGGTTTTCATTTCATATATAAGATGTTTTGTAGTTTGGAAGCTGCTGGTTGTGAGCTCAAAGACTCCAGGCTGAATGGTTCCAGACACCTGAAGAGGAATTTGATTATCTAAGACCTCACCAGTCAAGAATGCCAGGAGATGATCACACCCTCTTGAACCAATCACTGAACTGATTATGGGCCTCTCCCCCTAATTTTTGCCTTTAAAAAGGCATGTGGGGAATATCTCAGGGAGACCAGGTCTTTTCAGCATGAGCTGCCCGCTCTTCTTGCTTTGTGCTTTGCAACAAAGCTGTACTTTCCTTCATCACACCATGTGCCTATGGCTTGGTTTATAGTGCTTAGGCGAGCGACCCTGATTTTAGTTTGGTAACAAGTCCAGTGACATAGCCATTACCCCAACTGCTGGTTCCATCACCTGTTTTTCGTTTGTTATTTATTAGTATTTTTAAACTAAACTTCCAATTTTGCAATAATTATAGATTAACATGTAGGTATCAGGAATAATACAGAGAGATCCTATGTGCCCTTCACCGAGGTTCCCCCAGTAGTTAATTTTTTTTTTTAAGAATTATTTATTTTAATTTCATTCATTCATTTTAATTTGGGGGGGGAAACAGGGAGAGAGAGAGAGAGAGAGAGAGAGAGCGAGCGAGCGCGTGAGAGCGAGTGAGCCACCAGGTCCAGAACTCAAACTTTATGGTCAGCCATGTGGGCGTGTCCAGCATCTTAACCACCATGCCACCTGCTGGTCCCCAGTAGCAACTTCTTATAGAACACTAGTACAGTATCACAACCAGGGTATTGACATGTGTAGTCAAGATGCAGAACATTTCCTTCACTCCAAGGAACCTTGTATTGTCATTTCATGGCCCCCATCTCCTTTGTAATTACTTGTAAACACTGATCTGTCTCCATCTCTGTAACTTTGTCATTTCAAGAATGTTAGAGAAATAAAGTCTTATAGCAGGTAATCTTTTAATATTGGCTTATTTCCAAAGCACAGTATAATTCTGTGGAGAGTCATTCAAATCATTTGTATCAATAGTTCCTTATTCCTCCTTACTGCTACTCAGCAATAATATTCCATAGTATGAAAATAGTATAATTTCTTTAAGCATAAACTTGTTGGAATATACTTGAGTTGCTTCCAGTTTCAGACTGTTATGAATAAAGCTGCTATAAATATTCATGTATGTTTTCATGTGAATAAATGCACAGGAATGCAGTTGCTGGCTCATGTGATAGTTTTATTTATTTATTTATTTATTTATTTATTTTTGAAGAAACTGTGAAATGGTTTTCCAGAATTGCTGTATTGTTTTAATTCCCACTAGTAATCTGTGAATGATCCAGTTTCTATGTATCTTCTTCACCAGCATTTGGCGGTATCATTTATTTTTTTTTTTAGCTGTTTCAGTAGGTACATAGTGATCTCATTTTTATTTAAATTTGCATTTCTGTAATAGCTAATAGTATTAAACATCTTTTCATTTGATTATCTGCAATCTGTATATCTCCTTTGGTAAAATGTCTGTTCATGTATTTTGCCCATTTTTTAATTTTTTTTTTTTTAACTGCTCAATTTTGAGAGTCCTTGATGTATTCTAGATAAAGTCCTTTGTCAGAAGAGTGCTTGCATATATGGGTATTTTCTCTGTAGCTTGTCTTTTCATCATCTTCACAGGGTTTTTGGCAGGGCAAAACTTTTAAATTTTGATGAAGTCTAATTTATCAATTTTGCATTCTATGGATTATGCTTTTGATATCAAGTCCAAGAACTTTTTATAACTAGATTTTGAAAATTCTCTTGTTTTTTTCCAAAAGTTTTGTAGTTTTGCATTTTACTTTGAATTCTGATCCACGACACTTTGAATTGATTTTTTTTATCAAAGGAATATTTTTAAAATAATAATTATTATTTAACTTTATTATTATTAGGTTTTTTTTTTTTTTTTTTTTTTTTTTTTTATTTTACCAGAGGCCAGAGAGAGACAAAGTGAGAAAGCAAACTGACAGGTCCAAGACTTGAACCACAGTCAGCCATACGGGAGTCCAGAGTTTTCAATCACCATGCCACCTGTCTCCCCTCAAATGCATCTTATAATTTTATTTTATTTTTATTTTTGTCTGCGGATATTCAATTGTTATAGCACTGTCTGTTCGAAAAGGCTATCCTTCCTCCACTGAATTTCTTTTACACCTTTGTTGCAAATGGGCACGTTTGTGTGGATCTGTTTCTTGGTCCTCTATTTGGTTGCATTGATATTTGTGTGGGATCCTTCACCGATAACATTTTATCTATATATAAAAAGTCTTAAGATCAGGGAGACCAATTTCCCCATACCTTCTTCCTCTTTTTCAGAATTACTTAAACTATTCTATTTGCTTTGCCTTTTTATATAAAATTTGGAATAATCTTGGCTATATCTACTATAGCTACAAAAATTTTGTTGAAGTCAGTTATTGTGGTACATCAGTAAATCAGTGCTTGGTGATGGTGAAGCCATCTACTGATACATGGGAAGAACTCAGGTTCACGTCCTGAGGTGCTTCTGTGTTTGCCTGTGATCCTGACTGGCTGAGTCTAGGGGAAGGATTAAGGCATGAAGACACTGTTGTGGGTATGTGCTTGTTTGTCTCAATGTCTGTCTCCCTCTCTCATGGAAGGAAGGAAGAAATAAATATATTGATTAATTTAAAAATAAGATTTTACAAAAACTGTTAAATATGTTTATCAATTTGGGGAGAATCGACATCTATATTATGTTAGATAATCTTTCACTTTATGAACATATTTTTTTTTTATTGATTTAGATCTTCCTTTATCTTCATCAGCATTTTATAGTTTTTAGCATGTACGTCCTGCACATGTTTTGTTAGATTTACATTTAGTTATAATTTTTACCTATTGTGAATAGTTTATCTTCCATTTTGATATCTAAGTGATGATTACTGTTAGTATATAAAAATATCTCATACTTCTGGGCCAGCAGGTGGCATGTGGTTAAGGCGCTGGATTCCCACCTGGCCGACCAAGATTCAGGTTTCAGACTCAGTGGCTTGACAAATCACGCAGGCCATGTGTGCACGCATGCCTAAAATCTCTAGAGAAGAATGGAGGAGAAGGGATTGTGGTGTGGCTATCTCCGTGGGGCAGTGGTTTCTCACTTTTCCTTTCTATCTTTCTCTGGCCAGAGCATACATCCTATGGCAAAAACCCAAAGGATAAATTTTAAAAATTTTATATTTGATGTCCACATTTATATTTGATGTATAAAATACATTTTAGTTTTATATGTTTAATTTGTATCCTTTGATCTCACTTTAGAAGATGATTTTTTAGATTCGTTGGGATTTTTTTTTATATAGATGGTCATGTCATCTGCAAATATAGATGATTTTATTTCTTCCTTCAGATTTTTATGCCTTTTATTTTCTTTCCGTGGACTTATTGCACTGACTAGAACGTCTAGCACTGTATGAATAAGAGTAATGAGAGTGGACATTCTTTCCTTGTTTCTGATTTTAGAAAACAGGCATTCAGTATTTTACTTTTATAGAATTAGTTATAAGTTATTTTTAGATGCTCTATATCAAGTTGAAGAAGTTCCCCATGACTTTTAACTTGTTGAAAGTATTATCTTGAATAGGTATTAAATTATATCTAATACTTTTTCTCAATCACTTAATAGTATTATATGATTTTTCTTCTTTCACTTGTTAATATGGTGATTATATTGATTTTTGAATATTGAATCATTTTGTATTTCCAAAATAAATGTCTGATAATGTTATATGATTCTTTTACTATATTGCTGAATTACATTTCAAATCTTAAGGGATTTTTGCATCCATATTCATGAGGGGTTTTTTTTTTTCCCTTTTGGTACCATATTTACCTGGTTTTGGTATGAAAGTAACACCAAAATTTGTTTCTTTGTTTTTTAAATTTCACTGGTTTCTGCTCTTTGTTATTTTCTTAATTTCTATTTTCATGGGGTCTATTTTTTTCTTTGTCCAAGTTCTTTTTTTTTTTTCATAAGGAATTATTTTATTTATCATTATTATTATCTTTAAATTTTGTGCAGGGCATGTGCACTCACTGGAGAGAGGAAAAGAGAGTGAGAAAGCAAGCCTCTGGGTCCTGGACTCGAACTGCTCTTGCCTATATAGAAAGAAGTCTAGCGCTTTAACCATCACTCAACTGTTGGTCCCATCTTTCTCCAATTTCTTAAGATGGGAATTTAATGGTTGATTTACAAGGTTTCCTCTTTCCAAAAGAAAGCAGTTAGTCCTACAAATTTTTTCTCTGATTACTGTTTTTATTATGTTCACAACATTTAATGTTCTGTGTTTTTATCTTTATTTAGTTCAGTTTTTTTTTTTTTTTTTCATTGCCTCTTGAGATTTGACCCTTGGGACTTGATTAAACATGTTGTTTAGGTTTCTAAGTGTTTGGGAGTCTTTCTGTTATCTTTTTTTTTTTTTTTTTCTGTTATCTTTCTTTACTGATTTTAAATTTATTCCATTGTACTCAGATAACAACACATTGTATGATTTCAGTCTTTTTTTTTTTCCTTTTAAATTAGCCAGAGTGTGTGTGAGCTTGCCAGGGAAAGAGAAAGAGACTGAGAGAGAGGGGAAAACCACCCCCCACCCCCGCCACCAGTTGAGCGTGGTCAACCACAAGTCTTTTTCCCTGTCTCCTTTCTCATGTACAATGAATGTCCCTCTGTCTCTGATAATTTTCTTGTTTCTGAAGTTGACTTTTTTGTTTAATATAGCACTCTTGCTTTATTTTGACTAATGTTTGTATGATACAACATTCTCATTCTTTGCCTTTAAGCCTACCTGCATCATTATATATGAAGTGAATTTTTAATAGAAACATATAGTTAGATCATGGTCTTTAACCACTGCCAATCTTTTAATGAATACATTTCTTGCTCCTTCCTTAATGTCCCTTTATTTCATCCACTTGTAATATAATTGTTTTAAA
Source organism: Tupaia belangeri chinensis (assembly GCF_000334495.1). Classification (NCBI taxonomy): domain Eukaryota; kingdom Metazoa; phylum Chordata; class Mammalia; order Scandentia; family Tupaiidae; genus Tupaia; species Tupaia belangeri. Next base: position 951,011 of record NW_006208752.1, read on the forward strand.
TATTTCTTCTACATATATTTAGAACTATATCAAGCAGTGTTTTAATTTGTTTCAGCCATCTAACATAACTTAGAAAACTCAAGAGAAAAAGGAAAGCCTGTTATATTTAGCATGTTCTTTTTGTCTTCCTAATGTTCTAAGGCTCTTCCTCTTATTTTTTCCTTTCTGTTTATTGAAATTCTTCAGCTACTCTGTTAAAGTGAGTCTACTGGTAAAAATTCTCTGTGTTTCTCTTCACCAGAGAGTGTCTTTTTTTTCTATTTATTCCTAAAGGACATTTTCGCTGGGTATAAGTTCTAGTTTGACAGTTTTTTTTTTTATTGTTGGAAAAATGTGACACCCCTTCTGGCCTTCCTGGTTTCTGATGAGAAATCTACTGTCATTTGAATTGTTCCTGTGTAGGTAAGGTGTCTTTTTCTTCTTGCTGATTTTAAGATTTTGGAGAGGACAAGATGATTACTTTTTAGAAATTTGACTATTATGTATCTTAGTATATATATCTCTTACCAAACTTAAGAAGTTTTCAGTCATTTGAGTGCTTTTTTAGCCCTAGTCTCTTTCTCCCCTTTTCCCTAGACTGCAGTGACATGGATTTTATATCTTTTGCTCTTGTTTCACAGGACCTTGAGGCTCTCTTTAGTGTATTTTCTTTTTGTGGCTGTTGTTCGTGTTAGGTAATTTCTGTTGTTTTATCTACTGTTTGCTGTTGTTTCCTCTGTTCCTTCCATTTTACTTTTGAACCATTCATTAAATTTTGCATTTTGATCATTGTGTTTCTCAGCTCCAGTTGGTTTCTTTCCATTTATTTCTTCTGTTTCTTTGCTGAGGCATTTTATATTTTCATTTTATATTTTCATTTCTTTGCTGAGGCATGTTCACAGTTTCTCATTGAAGCATATTTTTGATGGCTGCTTTAAAATATTAGGTGGCTGGAAAAGTCATGATGTGCTTTTTCTGTGTAAAAATAAGTTGTAACTTTTTGGACAACCCAATAGTTGTCAGTTAATTCTAACTGTCTTTGTTTTGTCATCTGTTGATTGTATTTTTTCATTCAGATTGAGATATTCTTGGTGTTTGTATGAGAAATAACTTTAGATCGAAACCTGGGTATTTGAATGTATTATTTTGTCAGACTATGTGTCTTATTTAAACTTTCGGTTTTAGCTATGTTCTTTGAATCTGTTCTACAAGTGTGAGAGAGAGCACCATCTCATTATTGACAGATGAGAAGTCTTGGTTCCCGCCTGGTCTCCACTGATACCTGTGGGAAAAAAGAAACCCTTGTTACTACTGGGCAAGGTTGAGAATTGGAGTTCCCATCCTTCCCCACCATGAGACTCTGTCTGATACTATTCTAGCAAGAAAATTCTTGTTAGGAGTGCCTCATGATTGCTTTATACATGCCTACTTTGACATCATAAGGCTAGGGCTGGGGAAAACATGCCTCATTACTGCTGGGCAGCGGTCAAAGTTTTGAAACTTCACTAGGCTTCCTTTGCTGCTACCCAAGCAGGGAGAGGGAAGGCTAGATAGATTTCTGCTGGCTAGGAGGTAGAAAGTTCTGTGTCCCCATATCATCTCCACTGACTGCACACACACACACACACACACACACACACATGCACAAGAATAGAGAAATGAAAGTTCCGGGCCCTTACTTTTCTCTCTTATCACCACCTAGGTGTTGCAGGTTCTGTCTCATTGTTACAGCCTCGTGAGCATGGTATTTAAGTTCTGCAGTTGCCTTTCCTAATATTGGTTGATGTGGGTTCACAATTTTTTCTGTGATGTTTGACTTGTTTAGAGTAGTTATCTATTGTCTGCAAGTTTTGTTCTGGGTATCCTGCTCCTTTCCTGGTCCTTGGGCTACAAATAACTAGTTTTTGTTGTTGTTGTTGCTTTGTTGTAGTTTATTATTTTTTATCTTGAATAGTCATAGAAAATTGGTTTAGTTTTCAGCAGCCTGCTCCTGAGCTCTGAGGAAGCTTGCCTTCTTCTAGGCTACCCAAACCTTCTTCTGGGCAAGGGACATCTTCGGATGATTCCACCTCTTCTTTTTAACTTCTTTCTTGGGTTTCTTTTCATAGACTGGATTCTCTCATATAGCAGTATGAGCTTTCTTATACATTTCCTCCTCCATGTCTGGAGTTACATTGTTCTTTATATACTGACAGAACTGTTTCTTGTAAGCGTCTTCATCTTCTTCCATTAGGTAACACATGTAGTCTGCAGCGTTCTGGCCCATGATGTGCTTCCGATGGACTTCTGCATTAAATTCCTTGCTTTCAGAATCATAACCAGGGAATCGTTTGGTACTGTAAGGGATAGATGAACCTCCATCCACCACTCACTTCAGGGCCCCAAAAACTTTATTGCCAGTGGTGGTTCTGGCAAGGCCTGCATCCAAATAGCAGGTGAAGGCCCCAGGTTGACGATCGATGCTTTTTACATTGTACTCATCTCCGGTCACTTCCACTTGACCTTCACAGATCTTGTCCATGCCAAACCTACTGAGAAGCCCGCGGGCCAGCAGCAGGCCAATACAATATGCTGCAGCATCATTTGTCAGGCCGGCCTTCACACCGGGTTTTGGTAGTTCGTGTGCATAAGACGCGCAGACTATCATAGCCCCTTCTACATGGGCATAAGCAATCTGAGAAATGATCTCTCTGTTAGTTACACGAACTATCATCCTGTATTTGAGTGTGTTGTACTTATTTTTATCCTGGATCACCTAGCGTTTCCGAGCATAGTAATCAGTTTTACCCTTTCATCATCTTCTAAATTTCACTTGGTATCTCTTAACGTAGGCTTTATTTTTGACAACTTTAACAAATCCCATTCCATGGAACAGAGACCCGTGACTGCAGCCACCCTGCAGGCCCACAGGCACTACAAAGAACTAGTTTTTATTGGAAATTTTTTGTTAGTGCTCTGTTAAAATTTCTGAATTTGCCTAGTTCTTCAGTTCAAATCTGGAATATCTGAGGTGAAAAGAAAATCAGAAAAATTTAACCACTGTGTTGTTCCTTGAGTCCCAAAAGTCTCTAACAGGTCTGTCTGTCTTTTTCCTACTCTTAGAGTCATCTTTAGAATTGTTTTATATATGGGGCCAGCAGGTGGCATGGTGAACTCTCACATGGCCGACCGCTGTTTGAGTCCTGGACCTGGTGGCTTGCTTTCTCACTTTCTCTCTC
>NW_006208752.1:954696-976879 GCF_000334495.1 Tupaia belangeri chinensis
ATATAATGAAATAAAATAATTCTTTAAAAAAAACATTGTTTTATATATAGCGTCCAATATTTTAAATTGTACTTAGTGTGGAAATAGGTACTGTTTTATCTTCTAAAGGTAGAGTTCCCTCAGCTAAATTTTAATATTTCAGAAAATAAAGATACTGCACAGATTACATTATGGAGAGTATATCTTAGAATTGCAAGTGGAATTACTAACGTTTGGAATGGGTCTTTCAAAGACAGAGATATTCTCATCATAGGTAATTAGATATCATTCAGCTTCAAGAACTGAGTTGCTGCCTGGTGACAGGCAGTGACACAGTGTTCTTTGATTTTCTTTCCATGTACTATTTTGGTCTTGGTTTTGTATATACAGTAGGACAGGAAGTATATTGGGTTGGATTACACCTTTGTAAGTCATTTTCAGCCATCATACAGTTCATTGATTCTACTGACCTTCAGTGCAATGGGCCAAATGACTTGCAATCAGTTGATTCAATTCATCCCTTATAAGTGCTTTTGTTCATAAATATGCCAGCAATTTATTTTTCTGGGTTTGTTTTTACTTAAACTTTGGGCCTTTAAAAAATTAATTTTTAGATTAAATGGTGGTAAAATAGGCTTTTTGTATGTGTGGTTCTACACATTTTAAAATGTGTATATTTTGGGAACCAGCAGTTAGCGTAATGGCTATGTCGCTAGACTCCCACGTAGTTGACCGCGGTTCGCGTCCCGGACCCGGTGGCTTAAAACTCATGCCGGGTGTGTGTGCGTGCGTGCCCAAGATCCCAAGAGGAGAATGGAGGAGAAGGGATTGCGGCATGACCATCCCCACTGGGGGGTGATTTCTCGCTTTCTGTCTCTATGTCTCTCTCTGTCTGGCGAGCACATGCGCCCTATAGCAAAAACCTCCCCCCCCCAAAAAAAAGTGTAGATTTTGCGTACAGTTCTATGTGAAAATTTAGAAAAGTTCCATCTCCCTTCAAAAGTTTCTCATGCTATCCATTTGCATTCACATCCTCCTCCCAGTTGTAACCCTTGGTGACCACTTCACTACTCTAGTTTTTATCTTTTAAAGCAGGTCATATGCATGGAATCATATGGTATATAACCTTTTGAGGTTGGTTTGTTTCACTTCGTGTAATGCCTGAGGTTTATCTAAGTTGTTGCTTGTATCTGTAGTTTCTCTTTTTGTGTGCTGAGCAGTAGTCTGCTACATGAAGGGTCTTCAGCAAGTTCGTAGAAATACGTGTTATGAGAAAACTATACATGGATTTCAAACTTTTTTACACCAAAGTAAATTTTTACTTTGTCCATTTTTCCAGGAACTTTTTGGAGTTTCCCTCATAACACACTTTCTCTCTCTCTGTCTCTCTCAGACACACACACACGCTGCAGTTTGTTGAGTTATTTATTCACTTGGTTGTTTTTGATTTTTTTTTTTTTGAAAGTTTTTTGCTATAGGGCACGTGCGCTCACCAGACAGACAGCGATACAGAAAGCGAGAAATCACTCCCCAGTGGGGATGGTCATGCCGCTATCCCTTCTCCTCCCGGGATCTTGGATATGTACGCACATGCACCCTGCGTGAGTTTTAAGCCACCGGGTCCAGGACGCGAACTGCAGTCGACTACGTGGGAGTCCAGCAACATAGCCATTGCATCAACTGCTAGTCCCTGGTTGTTTTTGATTTATGGAAATTTTGAATAAAGCTACTATAAGCATTTATGAACAGATATTTGTGTGAATATAAATTTTGATTTTTTCAGATTTAATACTAGGAGTCGGATTTGGTGAATATTGCAAGTGCATGTTTATATATGAAATAGCCAAACTTCTCTGGAGCATGTGTACCATCCTGCCTGTAATTCTTTACTATCTTATTATTCTTTTTAAGAGTGTTTGCCTTTATTTATTAGAACATTTTTACGAATCATCTTTCAAGTTTTTGTCCCATAATTCGAGTATCTTTTGTCATTTTAGAGTTGGTGTCAATTGAGTGTCTTTTTCTATGCTAGTTGAGATTTTTCTATTTATTTGTATATTAATTAATTTTGGATTTTATTCTGGACATCTTGATTATTATGTAATGAGATTCTAGGTCTTTTTTATATCCTATGGAAGTTACTGATATTTCAGTTTTAGTAGGCAGTTGACTCAGTTGGGTTCAGGATTCAAGTTCCAGTCAGCCCACTGTAGTAGTAGTTCTTATATTACTTCAGTTTTCAGAGCCTTCTCATTGTTACTTGGGTCAGGTCTACTTATTTGCCATCCATTAGCGAGTTTGGTAATTAGGCAGTGTTCAGTCCTAGTAGTTCAGTTCTCAGCATTTGTAATATGTTGTTAGGATCAGATTCATGCTTTATAGGTGAAAGTGAGAACAGGAGTTGATAGGTAGCTGGAAGGAATCACTTTTCTGAGTGCCTCCGTTGCCCTTTCCCTAGTGTGTTGTATTTGGTCCTCTGGTGAGAAACCTGGGGTCTTTAATTACAATTCCCTGCTGTGCAGTTCCCATGATTGTGCCACTGTCTGGGGACAAATGGTGGAAGGACTATGAGACAATAAGTGCAACAGGAGTTCACTGCACCTTCTTAGGACCAATTGTCTTCCTCCTTCAGAATTTTTGCTCTTTCCTAGGGCTTTAGTTTTTGCTGACTCCTCTTGCCACCACAGAAATAAATATTTGAGGCCTAGCACACGAGAAAGTAGAGAAAATGGTACTTTACATTTTGCTGTTCTCCTATTTCCCTGCTATTTTCAGTGTCCATGTGCTCTCTGTCAAGTCTTTGTAGCTCTCGAAGTGAGACAGACAAGATAAAGTGTGCTTATGCCCATTCACTCAGGCTAGAACCTACTGGGCTTGCTTTAGTATTAAAAGAATTAATTGGAAGAGCAAGAGTAGATCTAGGTTTTGTGGTGTCTGAGGCTCATACAATTTGGAGATTTTCTTTAATGAAATAAATACAAAGTCATTAATATGAAATGAGATGCTGTATGTGGAAGGGGGCTGTGAAATTGAAGGCCCTGGAGTTTATGTTTCATTTGTTTTGCTATCAACCTACCCTTGAGGAAAAGATAAAACATAAACAAGTACTGATTATGGGTTGGGTACTATAGAGAGTGGTTTTTATTCTTGTTTTCATTTAATATTCATAAAAGTAAAAATGTAATCTACTTTTACTCCCCATTTTACAGACAAGATAAACAGACTTAGAGTCCTAAAATTATTTGGAAAGAAGCAGTAGAATTGGACTATAAAAGTCAAATATACTGGGGCCAATAGATGGCATGGTGATTAAGGTGATGAACTCCCCTGTGGATACAGTTCGAGTCCCAGACCTGGCCACTTGAAAATCATGCCAGGTGTGTGTGCATGCGCACCCAAAATGGGACTGTGGCATGGCCATTCCCCCCTCCCCCAGAGGTTTTTTTTTTTTTTTTTTTCCCACTTCCCCTCTCACTGTCTTTGTCTTTTTCTGGCAAGAGTATGTGTCCTCTGGCACAAACCTTAAAACAAAGAAAAAAGTCAGATGTACCAAAGCATAGGTCTTTGATTACCTGTACTATTTTGTAAAATAAATAGACTATAGATTATGGAAACCAAAATAGAGTTGTGAGTAATAGGCTCAGGAGCCATTCCGTCTGCTCTTGGTTTATCAGTGTGACCTCAAGAAAGCTCCTTAACCTTTCTTTAACCCTGTATGTCTTACCTCTACACATCTGTAAAATGGTAATAATAGAACCTACCTCATGGAGTTGTTCTGAGGATTTGTTAGTATAAAGTATTTAGAGCAACTAGTAGAATTAGTTAATATAAAGCATTTAGAGTAAACAACATTTAAATGAAATCAAAGCATTTGTGGTGCTTATCAGCCTACTTACGGAGCAAGAATTATGAGAAAAGGGAGTTTTCACATACTTACAAATAAGGTTTTTTTTTTTTTTTCTTTTTGAGAGGTTTTTGCTACCACGCGCATGCGCTTGCCAGAAAGACAAAGTGAGACGGAGAGACAGAAAGCGAGAAATCACCCCCCAGGGGGGGATGGCCATGCCACAGTCCCTTCTCCTCCATTCTCCTCTTGGGACCTTGGGCACACATGCACATGCGCCCGGCTAGAGTTTAAGCCACTGGGTCCAGGACTCGAACCATGGTCGGCTACATGGGAGTCCAGCGATATAGCCATTACGCTAACTACTGGTCCCACAAATAAGTTCTGGTCATATTAAACACTTGGAACATAAGCTGAGGTATGGTCATTGGTAATATAGCCTACCTATGATGCAGTCAATAACATTTTTGTTTTCTGTCAAGGATTTAAAGCATTTAAAAATTTTAGGAGTATTTGTTTTACAAATAAAGCTAGAAGAAAAAATTTTTCGTATGGATGTGGAAAATTGGGGATGTATAGGTTAGTGGCCAAAATATTGATAACAAATAGAGCAAGAGCAGTTCAACAAAAAGAAAATCTTCCCTTTCATAGAGTTATTTAAAGACTCAAACAGCTCCAGGCTCTTCTATAAAATGGAGACAGTAGTAAATCAATCTGTATTAGTTACCCGTTGAAGTGTAACCAATTACCATGAAACTTTAAACAATGAACATCTATTAGCTCCCGGTTTCCATGGGTCAGGAATTTATGGGATGGCTTAGTCAAATGATTCTAGCTCAGGTGTCCATCCTAAGGTTACTGTTAGATGCCAGTTTGGGCCGTATTCCTAAGAAACTTGACTGGGGCTGGAGGACCCCTTGAAGGTGGGATTCACTCACATTCCTGGTAAGATTGTGCCTGGTTTGCAGGAGGGGCTCAGGGGGTTCCTCACCATGTGCATCTTTTTATGTGACTTTTTAAGTATCCTCATGATGTGATAGCTGGCATCCCCTAGAGCAAGTAGTCCAGGAGAGATTCAGGTAGAAGCCACCATGTCTTTTAAGATCATGCTGTATATTCAGTAGTAGCCTGCTGGTTATGTGGATCGACCTTACTCAGTGTGGAAGGGGGACTACCAGCAGGTAGAAATCACTGGGGACCATTTTGGATTTAGGCTGCCACCTTATCTTATATAACGATTAAATGAGATTATTCTAGTGAAAATTCTAGAACTTGTTAGGTGCCTAATGCAATCCATGTTTGGTGTGTGTTACCTAATTGGTGGTCCAGGACGGTAGAAAGCACTTTCTGTTGTTTCTCAAATGCAGAGGAAATTTTTCCTGTCTCTTTGGGGAAGAGGTGAACACTGATCTCTGACTGATTAGATGAAAAGTCTTCAAGTTGTTCTTATAATCATTCGTTTGTTAAGAAGCTTGTTTGGCTGGGACCAGCAGTTAGCGTAATGGCTATGTCGCTGGACTCCCACGTAGTCGACCGCGGTTCGAGTCCCGGACCCAGTGGCTTAAACTCACGCCAGGCGTGTGTGTGTGCATGCCCAAGATCCCAATAGGAGAATAGAGGAGAAGGGATTGTGGTGTGGCCATCCCCCCTGGGGGGTGATTTCTCGCTTTCTGTCTCTCTGTCTCTCTCTCTCTGTCTGGCGAGCGCACGCACCCTATAGCAAAAACCTCTCCAAAAAAAAAAAAAAAAAAGAAGCTTGTTTGGCTGTTATTAGGCATTAAGTGGAAAGAACAGTTTAAATTTGAGGCAAGAATATTGATAAATGTCGTAAGCTGCAATTTTGACCCTAGTGAACTCATTTAATTATCACCTAGCACATCATTATTGAGGAAGAATAATGTATTTCGAATCTGACACATTCAGTGTTTATATGTGTTTGAATATCATTTAACCTCTCCTACTTTTTCTAAGGTTAAATAGGTTTAATAGACTATATATTGTGTTGTCTGAAAAGTCATGATGTATTATTGCAAAGACAAACATAAAAAAAGTCATGACTTTTCGGAAAACCCAATATTACTATCAATATTTTAAGTATAGCTTATTTTGAAGTGGACTCTTACTAAATTATGTAGAAAATAATACATAACAAAAATGTCTGATAGTTATTTCTGTTCGTTGTGAAAAAGGAAGCATGAGCTTTGTTATTTAATGTGACTTTTTCTTGAAATGAATTGTTCTTTGGTATCTGAAAAAGCTGCTTCCTTTTTTCCTATAATGCTTATTTTGATACTGAGTGTATGCATGTGTGTAGTGTGTGTGTGTGAGTGTGTGAACTCTCCAGAGCAAGAAGGACAGTTAGAGGGAAAGTGAGAAATCCCCCCTCCCCAGGAGGAGTGGCCACAGTACAATCCCTTCTCCTCTCTTCTCATTCTGGGATCTTGGGCATACGTGCACATGCACCCGTGCACCCAGCATGATTTTTCAAGCCACTGGGTCTGGGACTCAAAACATAGTCAGCCATGGTGGAGTCCACAGTGATGTAACCACTACGCCATCTGCTGGATCCCTGGAGTACATTTTTAATGTTTTTTTTTTTTTTCTCATGGTAGTAAATAATGTTACTATAATACTTGAAAATGGCCATCATTTTATAACAGTTGGAGTCTGATTACATTGGATTATTTATGAACAAAATGAATTGAAATAATTTTTGCCCTTAAATGTAGTATAAAACTTAGTCCATAAAGAGGTGGTACTCAATGTAGTTAGTGGAATATCATGATTTATTATAGTAATAAATAAATATTTGTCCACTGGAGGGCTCCATATTTTAAAAAGTTATATTAAAGATATAAATACTGGGACCAGCAGATGGCATAATGGTTAAGTCACTGATCTCCCACATAGTTGACCATGATTCAAGTCCTGGACCCAGTGGCATGTCCCTACATGCCCAAGATCCCAAGAAGAGAATGGAGGAGAAGGGTTTGGGTTGTGGCCATCCTTCCTGGGGAGTGATTTCTCGCCTTCTGACTGTCTCTCTCTGTCTCTCTGATGTTGCACATGCCGTATAGAAAAAATCTCTCTTAAACAGTAAAAACAATTTTAAACACTATAAAAAAATCTAAAAGATTTTTTATTTTTTAAAAAAGCTTATTTATTTATTTATTTTTTTGATGAAAGTGATATAGAGAGAAAAAGAGATAAGGATCCTCAACAGGATCTCACATCATGATTCTGCCCCCCTCCATCTTCCCAGCCAGCCAGGATCATATGTGTGTGTACCTGGAGTGTATAGGTTGACCAAGGAACTGAACTTATGATCTTCCATATGGATCCGGCAGTGAGTTACTGCTGCACTACCAGGCTAGTCCAAGATCCCATATTTTTTAATAAAATTGCTAATAAGTAAAGATACTGAATTGAAAAGTTGCTGATTATAAATAAATATTGTGTGGATGCGCAATCAATATGTTTTTAATGGTTTGTTACCTTTTATTGGAGTGAGAGTAAAACATACTACTCAATTTCTTTATAAACTATTTCTCAACTCAGAGATCTGGTATAAAGCTAATCACTTAAAGCCTCTTAGTTAAGAAAGAAGTTGAGATAGATTATTTTTCTCATGTTTCCTATATGTACTATTTTCATATGAGGCAACTTCTTTTTCATAGGGTTTATTGAGATTATTATTTCCCTCTAGTTTGACAAACTCTCCATTATCTTACATTTCCATTGTAAAAAAAAATTATAAAACTGAAAATTGAACAACAAAATAAAAAAGTAGATGTGGCATCAGTAGTTGTTGATGATCACTCATTTTCAGTTTTTTTTAATACTTAATATTAGAATTTCTTTGGTGCAGATATGTAGTTCACACTGTTTTGTTCTGAAAAGTAGCTTCAGAGCTCGTTTTCGTTGTTAAAGTAAATGAGAACTTACAAGGGTGAGGGATTAGACACTCTTATAACATATATTAGTACCCGAGGGAAGCATCTTTTTTCTCTAGAAGAATTCTAGATAGAAAATTCTACTGTGTTCCTCAAAAACAGCATTTTTGCTTCCTTGATCTTTCCTACTTGAAAGAAGTGTTTTGATTTCTTTATAATTGTGAAGTGTTTACTTTTTAAATGTTTGATCTGAGCTCTGGGAAGCCTGCAATTTCTAGGGTAGTTAAGCAGTTTTTTTTTCCTTGATAAGATTTGGGTTTTTTTGTACTGAGTTTGCAGAGCTGAGGATGTGCAGTTTGGGCGATTTGGGTAGTTAAGTTCCTGAGTTGTTCAGTAACCTCCTTTAGCACCAGGTCTTCAGCAAAGGAAGATAAAATTGCTAATGAGAAAGAAATAAACCAAAACAAGAAATAAACCAAAGCAAATAGTTTCTATACTTTTTTTAATTTGAAAACTACCAAAAACATATGAATATATAAATTCACACTTATTTTTACGTAGAAGGACTAAATCTTAATATAGGGGCAAAGATACAAAAAAATCATGAGAGAAGACAGTCCTTAAGTTAATACTAATTATTCATAATATTGAGCAGCATCGTGAATAATGTTTTAAAAAAATTTAAAAAACGCTGTCAAATTGGGCAGCTTCACCCTCCTTAGCCGCCCCCCCCCCCAACTCTCATTCACACCACTCTTTAGTTGAGGACAATAACCAATGTCATTAAATTGGGGGCACTGAATACATTTTTTTCCTTTCTACAGACACACCATTTATGTCTAATGTGTTCAGTCTTTTTAATAGCGATCATGGCATACTTTTGGTTGCAGACAGAAATTTCACAGAATGTCCTTAATATTTGTCAGCTATGTCACAAAACATGGTTTTTTTTTTGGGGGGGGAGAGATTTTCACTGTAGGGCGCGTGCTCTCGCCAGACAGACAGAGAGAGACATAGAGACAGAAAGCGAGAAATCACCCCCCAGGGGGATGGTCATGCCGCAATCCCTTCTCCTCCATTCTCCTCTCGGGATCTTGGGCACGCATGCACACGCGCCTGGCGTGAGTTTTAAGCCACCAGGTCCGGGACATGAACCGCGGTCGACTACGTGGGAGTCCAGCGACATAGCCATTACGCTAACTGCTGGTTCCCACAAAACATGGTTTTAGCCATAAAATATGGAAGAAAATAGGAAAGGGCGTGAGTGAAACACACGACAGCGTCTCCCTACTGCCACAGGAATGTGAAGACAACTGCATTGCTTGCATTGATAATTCTCCCAACATCTTTGTCACACAGATCCATTCATATGTGTGTCAGAAACTGGGGTGATATTTACCAGGATAGAGGTACAGCCTTTCCATTAAAGAGAATAAGCCTAACTGGTCTGATTCCATATTACTCGTAACCATTTTAACCTTTAAGCATCTGAGCTCATTAGTCATAAGCATTAGTTTTGTTTTAGAGAGAGGGAAAGTGAGAAATCACACTACCACCACCACCCCTCTCTGGGAGTATGGTCATGCTGAAATCTCCTCTCCATTCTGTTCTTGGGATTTGGGGACATGCATACACGTGCCCAGTGTGGTTTTTCAGGCTATTGGTCTGGGACGCAATCCCTAGAGTTGGCCATGTGGGATCCAGGGCCTTAACCACTATGCTACCTGCTGTCCCAAGCATTATTAGTTTTTAACACTTAATATTTTTAAAATTCAGTACTTGTATATCTATAGTGGTTTTCAAGCCTGGCTGCACCTTGAAATCCTAGAGAGATTCTAACAACCAATGCCCAAGAACAATGCTAGAGATAATTTTGACTTAATTGGTTTAGGGTAGGAAATGCCTGGATATTTGCATTTTTAAAAGCATTTCCTTTGTATTTTGTTGTTCAGATTTACAGCAATTGGTTTGAAAGGGAGTAGCATTGGAAACTTTTTGAGGTCCCTACAAATTCTGATTAGTTAAGTGTCTCAAAGTAAATACAAATACTCTTTCTATTTGAATATGTTCTTTCCTTCTTCACTCTTCTGGAAGGTGGAGGTGGGGGAAATCTGATACTATTTTGGTTGCTAACATTATGTAAATTATTTTGAATTCAACTGCTTATATTTCTGGGATTAAGAGCAGGGAGAGTGATGTTAGATTTTCAGATAGAGTTTACCCTGACCTGTTGAGTTTGTCAACTCTATTAACCAATAAAGCAGTCAGTTTATCTTTCCCTTTTAAACTGGTTCTAACAGAAAATTAGATATGGTCTGGCCAAGTAACTAAATAGTTCAGTGAGTAAAAAATGCTTTGGGGTATAGAGATTTTTTGAAATGTGTAGGACTACAGGATATATGCAACAGACATGTGTTGTAAGGAGTCCAAGTTTGGGATTATTCTGCCCACATGACAGGTTACCCCAACTCCTAGAAATACTCAATATTGTCAGTCTTGGGCAAGGGTGACAACGTGTTGTGTTCTTTCTAACTCTTTTCGCAATGTTGAAGAAATTGTCCAAAGGCAACCTGTGAAGGTTCCCTGAGATTGCAGCCATTGTACCCCTTCTCTCCTGATTCTCCTTAGATGATGACCTTGGGTAACTTCCCTCCACCATAGGTTTAACTTGTATGTGTTTGGGTGACTCACAGATTCTGATGTCTGCTCATCCTTTTTATGATTCATTCAGTGTAATACACCATGTAAAAGCAATCTTAATCAGTGTCTCTGCTGACTAGAACCAACTGTAGGTCCCTCCTCACCCCTAACCACCTGGACATACAGTTTTTCCTTCATAGTGGACTAATACTACCTTCTCACTCTGCCCAGGCAACTAAGCCCCTGGCTCCTTTTGGGCTTACCCCCTAGTAACTCAGCATATTAGACTGTTGCCTAATCAAATATACCCACAAAGTGCACCACGTGGGCACATAGATAAATATAGTAAATATGTTTAGATTAAAAGAAGGAAGGAGAAAAATCACCATACAAGACCTCTGTGGTATGAGAAAGTAGTGTTGGGGGAAAAATTTTGAAATTTCAATTAAGTTTTCTGATTGAGGGCATCTAGATTTTAATCAAGCGTTTTATGTGTAATGTATTGTTTTTATTTTTGTATGTTTAAATTGAAACCATTTTCCTTGCTTTGAATTAGCTTTTTAAAAAAATAAAAAACTAAAAAAGTAAAACCTAGTTAGTTCACACACATTTAGGGGTTCTGTTTTCTTTTTCTTAAATTTTTTTAAATTTTAGATTATCCATATCAACCTGATGATGTTTCCATCCAGGTCAATTTTTCTGAACTACCTAAGATTCTTTGTCTTCTCTTCAGTTGCTACCTTTATGACTTGGATCTAAGAAATACAAAAATTTATTTTGCTTTTACCCAAAAAACCCCACAAAATAGTAGTTACTTAAATTTGATATAATTAAAAACTTAGGAAATTATTTTTGCATATATTATTTTAACAAAATTCATTTTTAGAAAGAGGATATTCCAAAGTGAATTGAAATTGATTTTCAAATTATTTGATCCGGGTGCTTTCTATGAACACTGGTAATCAAAAGTTGGCTAACATGTTCTAATCCCAGATTCTAGTGAGAACCTTTGGTGGAATCTTAGAGACACTTACTTCTGCTAATTTATTTTAGTACCTTTCAGTTTTCAAAAATGGCTGAATGTGTTTCCTGTAATTTATTTGAAGGCTTTTTTTTTTTTTTGAATGGCAGAGGGCACATGTGCTTGCCAAGAGAAGGGAGGAAGGAAAGCAACTCTCAGTGAAGCCTGGCCCCTCCACAGTCTCTCTCTTATTTCTCCTTCCCATAAATATTTTGGACATGCGTAGACATGGTCCTGATGTATTTTCCAAGGCACCGGGGCCAGGGTTTGAACTGTGATTAGCTGTATGGGATCAGGCTCCCAATGCATAGCACATAACCACTGTGCTACTATGAGACTGGCTTTGAAGTAAATTTTTATACACGAAACATGATATTTAAAGTTGAGCTTGTGGGAATCTGTTTTTTTTTTTGCTTTTATATGAGGTGTGGGGATAACTTCCAGAGAAAGGTTCACATGATAAAATGTGCAGTTATCTGTGCAGAGACTTTGTTAACTGAAAGCGAATGTCATCTGGTAGGGGAAAAGTGGCTGAATCCCTCAGGAAGTCAGTTGTAAGGTGTGTTGATTCTACCAAGGCATTAACCTCATAATCATCAATTCCAGGGTGCATTCTCTATCTTGCAAATGCAGCTAAAAATATGCTGAAATTCTAATTTCACTAGATAATGAAATAAAAATGTGGACGTAAGCCTGTAAGATACCTAGGAAATAGAATTCCTTGTCCAGTGTATGTGACAAATCCCTTGCTCCCTTATATTAGTAACCTATTCTTTTGGGGTGTTCATAAAATACTGATTTAAAAACAAACAAACAAACAAATGAACTGCTAACTCATCCATGTAGAAAAGCCTTGGGGTTGAACGATTTACCCATCTGATAATTTGTACTCTGTAGATTTCTTTTCCTCTTTAAACAGTTGGTGAGTGTAACTGTAACGATTGGTGACTCTTCTTCCTATATAAAATTGTATCAATTAACTTACATGAACTATTATAATTTCAATAGATTTCATTGTCCATAATATATTTGAATTCCTAAGGATGCTTTACGAAAATAGATCATGCTATTTATTTGGAATTCTTTCATATTCTAGTTTAAATGAATTGCAACAATAGCATAAATTTAATGTGTGATAATTGATTTATATTAATATTAAATTTTTTATTACATGAAAGGGTGTATACAATATTTTAATTAGAAATCAGCATATATTCAATTTCCTTAAACAGTCTGGCTAATACTAATATTGTGATTTAAAATGCAAATAACTTGAACTTTCCCGCCCTGTTACTGCACCAGGACGTTGGGCATGGAGTAAAGGGATAGAGCTGGCTACTGGGCATCACGGAGTCTCCCTTGCCTTTGTTTTGTTTTCTGAAAGCTAGGGAATCTCCACGTTTGCGTCTTACATCTAAGGCCTCCGTGCCTTGAATGAATCTCCATATGGTACCTTCTCAAGATTCTGCTTTTTTCTTTAGTGATGAACAAATACCTAAGAAGAACTCACTTCACATTTGGACAGATCTGATGGTTAGAAAGTGTTTCTTCACACTGAAACTCCCAAACTGTCTCCTAGAAACATCTGCTAATTGATTCGTTTTAAACTCTGAAACCACCATACAAAATTATATCTTGTGTCTCTTATGAGACCCGGAAAGGGTACGAAAAACAGCACTTCTTCTTTTCCAGAGTAACATTATCATTTCCTTCAACCATTCAATTCCCCAATAGGGTTGCTTAACCCCTTTCCATAATTTCTCATTATTCTGGTCCAGAAGCAGTTTGAGTGTATTCTTCCCTGATGCAGAGAGTTACCACCAGGGCTTTTCTCTCTTCTTGCTGGACAGTGTGCTTCTACTATCTCCAGTTTATATTTGGGTACTTCACAGTGCTGCCTCATATTGCAATGTATCATTTACATGTTTTTCAGTTAAGATAGGATTCCCAATTCTCTACTTCTGGATTTTTATTTGTTCTCTTGGCCAATTCTAAATTTAAACTATAGGTATTATTTTTGAATAATACACACTGATAAAGATAAGACAGTGCCTTATTCTAAATCTGGTGCGCTTACCTACTCCTACTCTTGTTAATCTATAGTTGGGGGGTTTTCATTTAGACATATATCTGTTAGCTTGCATTTATGAGTTTTCATGCTGAATTTCAGAAAAGAAACCTAGAGTTTCCCACTTAACAGCATCTTTCCTCTCCTCTACCTGTTAACCACTTTCAGTTCTGTATAAAATTAGCACACATAGAAAATACTCAGCAAGCACATTTAAAATAAGAAAAAGGAATGGAAGTGGGGTAGTGGATAAACGAAATTTATTGGGTCATCAGAAAAGTCATGACGTTTTTCTATGCTTTTCTGTGCAAGGATGTGCTATGACTTTAATGATAACCCAATAGTTAGTTAAAATAAAGTTCAGTAGTGTTGAACTGTGCTATAGATTTTACTATAAACAGACTTGAATTATAAGGCTATTCGTGACTATATCATAGACTGAATTTTGGAGATTCCCCAAAATTCATTATGTAAAACTCATGATACTGGGACCAGCAGTTAGCGTAATGGCTATGTCGCTGGACTCCCATGTGGCCAACCGTGGTTCAAGTCCTGGACCCAGTGGCTTAAACTCACACTGGGTGTGTGTGTGTGCGTGCCCAAGATCCCGAGAGGAGAATGGAGGAGAAGGGATTGTGGCATGGCCATCCCCACTGGCGTGTGATTTCTCACTTTCTGTCTCTCTATCTCTCTCTGTCGGTCTGGTGAGCACACGCGCCCTATAGCAAAAACCTCTCAAAACAAACAAACAAACAAACAAACAAAAAACAAAACTCTTGATGCTGACTAAATTCATCGAAGGCTACGAACTGCATGCCAGAATTGGAATCCAAGGTGCATTACTATTATATACCCCAAAGTAGAATAATTGAAGTTAAATTTTTGCTGTGTGTCAGAACGGACATTGGCATTTCCAGAACACTTTAAAAGCCTGGTTGATATTTCAAGTTTGGAAATAAACCCTAGGTCTGAATTTATATTTAATGATATTCCTTTCTTTCCTTACCTTCAAAGTAAGAAACAAATATTTGTGTTATTGCTTCTAAGTTATAGCAAGGTACTTTGTTTGAAATCTGATTAACCATAGTTTGAAGTTTGGGTTTTTGGTTGAATGTAAATGTTCACATGTGACCACATCACATATATTATTTTCAACTTTGATGAAAAAGACTTGGGACGAGTAAATGATTATATATGTTGTATGACACCCCAACTCATTGGTTCTTTATGGCCATCTATAAAAGTAACTTAAACACCATGCCTTTTCAGGTTACAAAGATTCCATTTAAAAATTATATGAAAAATAGATGTGACGTCATGTATTTTGCCTTAATATTTCAAAAATTGGTTATGTTTTGTCAAAGGTATGCATAATAACTCCCATAGAAGCAAAACATTGTATCTCCAACTATTCTCTCTTTTTTTTTTTCTCCTCTTAAGACTAAGAAAAAAAATAATTTCAGGCCTAAACTTTCATGGAGAATGATGTGTACCACTGTGCACTTAAATATACCATTGCACATAGTAAACTTAAGACATTCGAAATGTTCTTAGAATTAGTTTCAGAAGTCAAATTCGGGGGCCAGCAGTTAGCATAATGGCTATGTCGCTGGACTCCCACGTAGTGGACCACGGTTCACGTCTCGGACCCAGTGGCTTAAAACTCACGCCGGGCGCGTGTGCGTGCGTGCCCAAGATCCCGAGAGGAGAATGGAGGAGAAGGGATTGCGGTGTGGCCATCCCCCCTCGGGGGTGATTTCTCGCTTTCTGTCTCTCTGTCTGTCTGGCGAGCACACGCGCCCTATAGCGAAAACCTCTCCCCCCCCCTAAAAAAAGAAGTCAAATTTGCATTTGCCAGTTTTTTAGTGTTTATGTTGAAATTCAAATCTTTTCTTTATAGGAAATATACATTGAAGGAGACAATTGGCGTAGTAGAAATAGAGATTTAAAATCTAAACATCTTGACTTATTAAATATAATGATATGCCTAAATTATGAGTGAATTTTTTGAAATTAGGATTTTAAAATAGAGTAAAATAAATCACTTCTCACCTTCATTTCTTTCAGTAGATATATCCGTGATCTAGTGCTTTTAGCTTCTTAGCTTCTTTTATTTCATCAAAACTTCGACCCATTCTACTTTCTTTTCTCCTCTCACTTGGGACATGAGTAATAACAGTGTAGCATAGCTGTCATCTATTTTATATGCTGTGCCATTATTCAGGTTTCACACCCATTCCTTACCTAGCCACCGTATCCAGGGAGGAGTGAATCGATTGAGCAACCTTGGGTGCTGTTTCTTCCCTTGAAGCCTGGGTAGAACGAGGTCAGTCTCACTCAAGATACATGGGCTGTGTTCCCAACATACAAGTACACTCATGGTGCATGAAATAGATTCCCCAAATCAAAAGTGCTTTTACCCCAGAATTGGGGTGTTTATGTTGGGCAAGCAAAAGCTAATGCCTATTATTTTCTACTTCACAATAGCCAGTATAAAAAACATACTTTCATAGCTCATTATTCTGTTAAGTAAGGCTTCTCCTGTGAGTTTCCTTTTTAACTTGAAAGGTGACAAAATCTGATTTTGTTAATTATAAGAAGTTAAAATTTCAAAATACTAATTAGCAGTTGAGAGCCGTGACTTTGCAGGTGTCTCTAGGGTTGCTTCAGGATAAGCCTTTCACTACTCACATTATCGTGCTTGTAATTGGTGGCCCCAAGGGTCATAGAACACTGATTTCCGTGGGTCAGTACACTGGAATTAGTGACAAAGGGTAAACTATCTACCAGTGGAAGTACTTGGAGAATGTTTGCTTTGACATTTTGAATTGCTTCACTTGAACCAGATGTTTTATATTAGTTTAAATATTGACTGCTATAGGAGCAGTAGCATCTATACACAGGGCATTTACTCATGATTAATTACCAGTGGCACATTCATACTGTACAGAGGTTGTTATTGTAGGGCATGTGCTCAGTCTTAATGGAGGACATAATTTTAATTGGTACTAGGTGTTTCTAGTGGGAGTGAGCATTTAAGGGAGCATCATTGCTCATAGAGTTTCAATTGGTATTGTTATTCTCTAATCAGTATATAATTTTAAAACTGTTAGACTGCAGTAAATTGACATTACCTTTTTAATTAGCAGACTTAATTTTTTTAGAGTAGTAAGTTATAGCAAAACTGAGCAGAAAGGACGGAGAATTCCTATCTACCCTCTGTTCACACAGAAACAAAACCGGCATTATTATTATTATTTTTTACTCTAAGGTATTTACAAGATTATTTAGAACACAAAGAAATATTTTGCAAAATCACTTCTATGACTAAAAGGTATCTTTTTGTGCCTTTAGACTAGAAAGTGGAAAGTGTTGTAGAGCCAAAAAACATTGTCTAACTGAATCCAGAAAGTAAAAAGTGCAATTTTTTTTTCTTAAGAGAGTTTTTTTTGCTGCAGGGCATGTGCACTTGCCAAAGAGAGAGAGACAGAAAGAGAGAAATCACCACCCCGGGGGATGGCCACGCCACAGTCTTTTCTCCATTCTCCTCCTGGGATCTTGGGCATGCATGTACATGTGCCCAGTGTGAGTTTTAAGCCTCTGGGTCTAGGACTCAAACCGAGGTCAGCTACATGGGAATTCAGCAATATCACCATTGGGCCATCTTCTGGTCGCAATGGAGCCCTTTTTTATGAAACTTTTCCAGCTTCACATTGCTGCTGTGGGCGACTGTGGGGCCAAGAATCTAGACTGGGGCATCCTGCATCTCTATGGATGTCAAATTTCAAGTAAAACTGATTAAGTGTCCGGTAGAACAGTGTGGTATTGGGGCACATGTACTGACCAGGGCAGGAACCCTGGATCTGTCTGGCCTCCCTCTGCCTCTCTCTTGCTAGATGGTTGAAGGGATTGAACTGAGCTGCCTCTAACTCATGTGCTTCCAACATTGTATGGTTCTGCAGTTGCACAGGATGTCTGATAGGGAATAACATCATATCGTGCAAAAGGAGCAGCGCGTAGTGACGGGAACAGCATTGTGAAGACCTGAGATACTGTCCTGGCTTGGTCACAAACCAGCTGAATGACTTTTGTCCAAACACTTAAGATTTCTGGGTATTACTTGGTTTCAGATAATGAAATATTATGATTGGACTTCCTTGATCTTTGCTTGGGAAAATTTCTTGAATGTTCTCATTTAAAGTAGCAAATTATGCTGTCATATTATTTGTCCTAAGAATAACTTCTTTGTGAATAATTTTAAAAGGGAGCATGTCGATACTTATTATAGGCCAGACTTCTCTGTGTCTTCTTATTAAGCATATTCTTGCAACAAATTTATCTGGAGCCAAGAATCTCTTTGTTGGTAAACTATTTGATGAAAATACATTCGACAAACCTGAAAAAGGACAGACATTTTTTCTGGATAATTAAAAAATAATAACATATACATACATGTGTGTATACATATGTATATGTATACACACGTTTTTATTTTTTCTCCCCTTTTTTTCTTATTAATTGCCAGAGGGCCCATGTACTCACCAGAGACAGATAGGGAGAGGGAGAAGGTACCCCCCCAGTGTGGTGTAATCACATTACATTCTCTTCTCTGTTTCTTCATCTTGTTGGGATTTGGAGCGCACACTCACCTGGCATGTTTTTCAGTATGTTAGGAACAGGATCAAACCATGGTCAGTCACATAGCATCTGGCTCCCTTAACCACTAGGCTATGGGACTGGCTCTGATAACATACAATTTTCAGTAAAAATGTAATATTGGGGCCAGCAGGTGGCATGGTAGTTAAGGCACTTAATTCCCATATGGTCGAATGTGGTTTAAGTCCTATATTTGGCAGCTTGAAAAACCACACCTGGCATGTGTGCAGATGTTCCCCAAATCCTGAGACGAGAATGGAGGAGAAGGGAGTGTGGGGATTTCTCACTTTCCCTTTCTCTGTCTCTCTCTAGTAAGCACATCTGCCCTATGGCAAAAACTTAAAAAAGAAAGAAAAGGAAAGGAAAGGAAAGGAAAGGAAAGGAAAGAGAGGAAGAAAGAAAGAAAGGAAGAAAGGAATAAAGAAAGAAAGAGAAAGAAAGAAAGAAAATATATATAATATTAAATAATATCACAACATTTTAAATTATATTTATAATCATATTTCTTTAAATTATTTCCATGGAATTTAAATCTATCAATAAAGGACAAAAAAGAGAAAGTTCAATGTCTTATTTCTTGGAAGAGAGTATTTTCCCTTTAAAATTATGTAAATTGCTAATTACTGAGTTCTTTTTTATTAAATCACATTGAACTAAAGTTTTTCTTGTATACACATAATTTTCTGTATATTCTAAAATGTTTCTGAGTTGAATGCAGCCAAGGGGACCCTTTCTCACCTTAGAGGACTAAGTTCTGAACTGGATTTCCATGTCGCAAAAATAAGAACTCAGGCTCAGGTTTTTCTGTGTTCTCCCTTGAACAACCAAGAGGTTTCATTGATCTCAAATGTATGGGGATTTCTTCCCACCAACAAGCAAACATGTAGTTCTGCAGTGGATACAGCTGGGTGTCCTCCGTTTCAGGTCATTTCTGACCCTGTCTATGTGGAGTTAGTGTCGGATTTCACAGGTTGAGGTCCAGTCTTCAAGCTGCCCTCAACAGTTGGCCAGTCTGAATCTCCAGGACAACTAACAGTTGAGGTTTCCACAGTCCTCTCTTCACAATTAATTTGTGGAGCAGCTGACAGAACTCAGGGAAACACTTAAGTTTGTTGGCATTTGTTTTGTTTTGTTTTGTTTTTGTTTTTGAGAGAGAGATTTTTGCTATAGGGAGTATATACCTGCCAGAGAGACAGGCAGAAAGCGAGAAATCACCCCCTGGGGTCTGGCAATACTGCAGTCCCCGCAGTCCCTTCTCTCCCATTCTCCTCTCGGGACTTAGGGCACAAACACACATGCTCCTGACTGGGTCTTTGTTTGTTTTTTTAAACTTGCCAAGGTCATGTGTGTTTTCCATAGAGAAACAGAGCATGTGTGAGAGAAAGCACCCCTCCAATGGGTCAACACACCACCACAGTACTTTTCTCATTTCACTGTCCTGCTGGGATTTCGGGTGCTCATGCACACCCAGGGTGTTTTCAAGCTTCTGGTGTCGGGATTTGAACCATGGTCAGCCAGGTGGGATCCAGCACGCTTCACCACTAGACTACAGGGATGGCCCATAAAGAATATCTTAAAGGATACAAATAAACAGCTGGGCTTGGAAAGGTCCTGAGTGCAAGAGTTTCTGTCTCCATGGAGTTGGGGTGCACCACCCTCCCAGCATGTGGATCAGTTCTTGTTCACCTTCCTGCAAGCCTCCATGTGTTCAGCTGTTCAGAAGCTTGTCAAGACCTGTCTTTTTAGTTTTTTTTTTTTTTATAGAGACTTCATTGCACAGGCATTATTAAAGCATGAACAGTCATGTAGAAATCTGATAGGACGAAATGGGTCTGATTTAGTGCTAATAGACTAAGTAGGGAAATCCAGCAAGGCCTGGTTTGTTCCTATTCTTGACCTCTCTGTGCAACATTTCTTCCACATGAGTATGGAACAGGATCCCTCTGGAATTAGATTCTTAATTTCTTTTTTTTTTTTAAAGATATATTTTTGCTCTAGGGCACATGCACTTGCCAGAGAGACAGAAAGCAAGAAATCACCCCCCCCCAGGGGGGATGGCCACGTTGCAATTTTGGGCATGCACTCACGCATCCAGTGTGAGTTTTAAGCTGCTGAGGCTGGGACTCGAACTGTGGTGCATTATGTGGGAGTCCAGCAGTATAACCATTATGCCATCTGCTGGTCCCATGGTTCTTCATTTCTTTTTGACCACTCTATGGCCTACCTTGAGAAGCTTCAGAAACCAAGGACTAAAGACCAAATAAATACTTGTGAGCCAGGGACCATGGGTGACAAATAAGTTACATAGATATTATAATATCACAGTTTCATTTCCAGAGCCCATTCCTGCCAGTACAGGCTAATTCCTGAAATGAGTAGGTCAGGGTTTACTTGCATTAACCCAGTCGCTGAGGGGTGTCCAACAGAACTAAGAGTAACCTGTTTATTTTCCAGTTTAGTGCTCAGTGGTTTGATAGAGCTAATGAATCTTCCCAAAGTACTTGGAAGTTCCCTGTTGTTATTTCTGATGGAGCTGTTGGCAAGCATGTTTTTATATTCTTCCTGGAAATGAAACTCCTTCTGTCTTAAATGTATAATTTCCCTTGCCCGAGAAGGTCAAAGGCACATTTGTATAGTTCATGAGAATATAAAAGAGGCATTCAGTGCCTCCCTGCCAAGCCATCTGACTGGACTAATGCCTATTCATTTTCCACCTCTGCTTACAGAAACTGCCGACATTCATGGTTCCACCATGTTCCTTGAAGCCATAATGTTATGGCAAATGATTATTATAATAAAGTATCTATGTTATGAAATCAAATAATATACGTTGAAATTGGTAGCAGTAAAAAGTGGTTACTCCAACTGTCAGAATTCAACACATGTTAAAGCCACCTAAATTAAAATATAATGTACAGTGAAATACCATTTGAGAAAGTAGCCATTCATTCAGCATCCAAACGCTGGGAATATTCAAGGCAAACTTTAATATGCTCACAATACAACTTTATTAAGTGCTTTCCTAACATGTATTGAGCACTTACTGTATGCCAAGCACTTTGCATTTATAATCTCTTCTAAAGTTTCAAAGGCAAACCTAAGAGATGTAGTGATTTATTATCCCAGCTTTGCAAGTGAGGAATAGAGATCCAAGGTAGGCTTGGAAATTGGTCTAAGGCTAGTGAGCTTAGACCAACACCATGCTGCCCACCTGTCTGCTATTTGGGAGACTATGGAGAGAAGAAAGAGCCAATCGTATTGCATTCTCGTTGGCCTGCGTTTCACGTCCCACTATCTGATGAGAACCCCACCCTTCAGCTAGGTCTGTCCATATGCTCCCAGCAAGCCATGCTTGTTCCCAGGATTGAATTTCTGCTCATTCTGTGCCTTTCCCTGTGACACCCTCTTCCATCCTGTCTTTGCGTCCTAAATTGCCATTGGCCTGTCAGGTTCCACTTTATTTCCTGTTTTATTATATGTCACTCTATTACTGTGTAACCTTTTTGTGTATATGATTACCCAGTTAGATCATCGGATTCAGAAAAGCAACAACTCAGTTAAAATCCCTATTGTCAGTATTAACATATAGTATGTCATTAATTGCTCACATAGTAAAAGCTCTTAGTTACACAATTTGCCTCTCTGTTCTGTTGACATAGGTGATAATTTTTTAAAACATAATTGTATAATTGGTACAATATTAAGTACTGAAGAGTAGGTTTTTCCAAATCTTTCATGTTGCTTTTATAAGAAATCCATGACAAACAATGAAAACTAGAGTTTTCTATTTCTGCTACCTAGTGTTTTCTGACACTATATTGGAGAGTTCAAACAAATGGACAAATCTGTCATTCCTTAGTACTGTAGCTACTTTGGTTTATTGCTAGATAGTAAGAGAGTTCCTTTCTCAGTATAAATGACACTAGTGATTTCATTTGAAGATTGGTGACCTGGCTAGAAATGCTCTTAAAATAACTGTAGTCTAGGTGTCAGCTATGAAAGATAGGCAGGTGACTTTAACAAAAATAATATATTTATTCACACTTCATTTTGTTGTGTGTATCTCTCTCTGTGCATTCCTG
>NW_006208752.1:976909-1020060 GCF_000334495.1 Tupaia belangeri chinensis
TGTGTGTGTATATATATATATATATATATATATATATATATATATATATATATAAAATATGCCAGAGGCCACTGTCAAGCACATTAGAACAATTTATAGAAGAGGGAAACCTGATGCATGCACAAGTTAGGGGAGACTTTATTAAATCATCACAAATTTTTTGACTACCAACATGATGGTCATATTATGTGGAAAAGTCTGAAGTTTGTGTATAAGTTTACTTACAAACATATAAAAGAGTGAGTTGAGGAAAAGTTAAGAATTCTATTCATGTAAATCATAGTTTTAAAACAGGAAAGAAATTTTAAGAAAACCTGCATTGTGCATTGATGATGGGACAATGTTGTTGGGTAAAGAGAGGAGGTTCATGGAAAATTTAGTGGACTAGTTGATATCAGAATTTCTGATTTGTGACCTAGATTTGGTCTGGCCCTAAGAGATCATGCTGACTCTTAGATTAGAAATTCAGCCTATTTCAAAGCATAAACATAATTGAAACAATAATTTAAAATTTCTTTCTTAGGTTACCCATTTTTGTTTTTGTTTTGTTTTGTCAGGTGAAAAGCAGGCATGAGTAGTCTGTTTTCAAGAAGATGAGGAAAAAATTGATTTCTTTAGCACTTTGGCTATGTTTATTGTTCTTGCTCCGTAATTGGAGAGGAGAGGCATCTCTACTATGTTTGTATCATGCCCAGCAAAGTCTTTTTTTTTTTTTTTTTTTGAATGTAGTTGTTCCTTAGCAGATGATTGCAGTCTAGCATGACTTTTACTGAGCTTGATTGAATTAAGGGTATGTATGAAAATGCGTTAGTTGAAGCTTACGCTGTTACCTGGAGAACTAATGAAAACATCAGAAAAGCAGGCGTTCATGAGGATGAAATAGTCTTCCATGTAAGTGGAAGCACGGTTACCTTGGGGCCCCTCTGCACTAACTAGGTTGTAGTGACATCAAGTACAAAACACAGTTGGCATAGAAGGGGATTTTTTTCCCCACGTGCCTTTGAATGTTGTGCTAGACATTAACATTCATTGTAAGAAGGGTACCTCACCCTATTAGTTTAATAAACTTTCAAAACACAGCACCCCTAGAGGGGATGTTTGCTGTGGGAGAAAGCCAGTTGCTTTGGGACATCCTAGTGCTTGCTTAGACCATATCTTTAGCATAGGTTTTTGAAATGCCGAGTCAGATGCCCTATTTGTGGTAGGAAGCAAATAATAGATGGTTGTCCATTTGCCCTGATGGTTTCTGAGAGGGAATCCTGAGCTGTGTCAGGTCAGTCTAGGACTGTGGGAGGCCACGTCTTCGGTGAGAAGCAGAGCCCTTGTCAAGGGAAAGGGAGGTTCATGGGTCAGTAGGAGTTCATCGTGGGGAGCTCGGAATCTAAGACACTGTGGGAGTGTGCAGAGGCTGAGAAGGAGCCAGAGTGAGACCAGAGAACACATATGAACACTGGGTGACTCTGATGAAAATCTAGCTGGCGTGTGGTCTCAGGGCATGTTTGGCCAGCCTACCTGCCCTGACACCACTCATGATGACACACTTTCATTAAATCAGGATACTCAATAAAATACTTGTAATTTAAATGCCTCACAGTTTATGCTGAAACTTCTTTTCTGAAGTTACTCAGTGTGGGCATTTCTATTAGCCAGATAAAATCTGGAGTCTCCTTAGTTCGGCTCTCGGAGAACTCCAAGGAGTCTGTCTCAGGCAGAATCTTCATTCCTGAAACTGACCTCTGGTCTGTGACTGATTCCCTGGCTTCTTATGTCTAACATGATTTTGTTGTTGTTGATATTTTAAGAGAGACTTAAAAACCCATGTTGGCTATCACATGGCCAGTCGCCTCTCTCCTCATTTCCTAGTGTAGTCATAGTCCGCTACATCACAAGTAATACATTACTGAACAGCAGCCAAAATGAGGTGGTAACTATAGTGCATTGTTGGTATAGATCCAGTTATAAGAAGAAATACATTTAAAAAGGTACCTGAAGATGATTTAAGATTTTATCACTGGGCTTCTAAAAGAACTTCTGTGTGTAGGATGTACTAGCATATTTTATTTCTCTTGTAACTTGTGCTCAATTCTTAGGTTGAGGAGTAAACAAATTTTTAAACTAAAATAAGCATTTAACGCACACTGTCAAAATTAATGGTTCCTCTCCCAATGTGACAGTAGAAATGATGCTTATTATTTTTTACTAATTTATTTACTTGGATATTACATATAGTTACTGTTTTTAGTTCATGACTTTTACTCATTTATAATATTTTAATGATTCCTTTGTATAGTTGCTTTACATGAAGAAAAAGTATGTGAATATGGGACCATATATAAGATTTTCTTGAGTATTTTCAAGATCACTTACCTATTTTATAATTAAGAGTGGACTTCTGCGGGCCAGTAGGTGGCATGGTGGTTAAGGCGCTGGACACTCCCACATGGTTAACCACGGTTTGAGTGCCAGACATGGTGACTTGCTTTCTCCCTTTTCCTCTCTCTCTCTCTCTCTCTCTCTCTCTCTCTCTGTGTGTGTCTGTTTATAGTCAAATTAAGATAAATGAATGAATAAATTAAATAAAATAAATAATTATTTTTTAAAAAAGAGTAGACCTCTGTATGATTTATTTTTATCAGTGTTTACATGCTCTTTTCATAAAATAGAGTAAAAGCAGAGGAATTTAATTTGAAAATATTCATGGGTCCTTTGTAGTTTTTTTCAAAGATCTGAATTTTTTCTTTCATCCATACACTTGTTTTACAAACTATGCGTGAATGAGTCGTATCTTGTGTGAAGCCACATGAGACCACTTAAATATTTTATTCATTCTTTTTATCTATTGTTTTTGTTAATAACACTGGGTGACAACTGAATCATCTAATTGTAGATAGGATTACTCAGATGAATCATTACACATTTTTGATATTTAATGTGAAGAGCCAGTTCTTCTATACAGTGGCTGATTAGCAAAAAACAATTCTAGCAAAGCCATAAAATGACTGATAGTATTGATAGAGCCGTAAGCCAGTAAGTGATACCCAATTTCTACAATGTATAGATTACAGATTATAAAGAAATATATTTTCAGAATTGGCCAGAGGCAGGAAATTGTGTCTTTTAGGTGCGTGTTGACTTAGTATTATCACTAAAGCAACCTAGAAACTAAATGTGTCTCACAGTGAAATGGAAATAACATTTAAATTTTTATAAATTATTATATAAGGATATATTTATATTTGCAGTGTTATTAATGTAAAATGTTTGATTTAACTCATATAGTTTTGATCTTGGTTCTTACATTTACTTTATCTTTTATATTTAATATAATTTTATGTTATAGTTTACTTCAACTAGGCCCTCTTGTCCCCAGCTGCTTTCTTATTTGTTTGTAAATTTGAATTTAGTTAGGATGTCAGTTTACCCTGTATTTTTTGAAGAGTTTGCCAGTGATTCCACCTTTGATTTTAGCCAAAAGGCTCAGCAGTGATTAGCTGTCATTCTTTATTTTTTAATCTTTTTTTACTTTTTTATGTGATTGGTTATAATTCTTAATCTATGTAACCATAATCTCAAAATTCCCATTGGATAATTTTTTTCTATTTTTTTTTCGAGAGACATTTTTGCTATAGAGTGCATGTGCTCTCCAGATAGACAGAGAAACAGGATATGAGAAATCACTGCCTGGGGGAATGACTATGCTGCAATCCTTTGTCCTCTACTCTCCTCTCGAGATTTTGGGCATGCATGCATACGCACCCTGTGTGAGTTTAAGTCACCTGGTCTAGTATGCGGGAGTCCAGCAATGTAACCATTACACCATCTGCTGTTTCCACCATTGACAAATTTTTAAAAAGGTATTTAGTTCTTGAGAGGGAGACAGACAGACTTGATGGGGTCTCACGCTGTGATCCATCATCCCTCCTGCATCCATTGCAGCAACAGGATGAAGGGTGCCCGCACCTGTGTGTACAGGTCAACCAGGAACCGACCCTGCAGTTTTCCATGTGGATCCAGCATTTCGAGCAGCGCTTCCTACTGAACCTCCCAGCTGGCCCTCCTACTGAATAATTTTATTGACTGACCTTTTATTAAAATGAAGTTGACAGAAACACTTAAGACCATTTCCTCTAAATAGCATAAGCCTAGGGATCTTTGCCAGATTTTGCTTGTTTGGCTGTTGACTCATTTATCTTTGGAGATTATTTTGCTAAAGGAGAATGACTGTCCTCTTTGTTTGAAAACCTTGGTGGCTCACCATGTTAACTGCTTTGCTATGGGTTTTTCACAGAATCCTGCTGCATCACAGAAGCTGGAAGTTCTGATGTTCTATTGAAATCACAATGGAAAGTCTTGACTTGACTGGTAAGAGCTGCACTGAGGTGCATCTTACTTACCTAGGAGCAGTGAGGGCCATGTGCTGTTAGAACTGGTCTCAACGTTTCCCCATCTGATGGATTCACCTTCCGTATTGATTGAGAAAGTGTGATAATTATATATGTTTTCTTGTCAATTTACTATTATTTTTTAAAGGAACATTTAAGTCTCCATCTTCAAGTAAGTTTTCTTTTAAAATCATGAGATTCTAAAAGTGAATGATTTAAAACTTATTGGATTGGTTTCTTCACTGTAGTGTGTTATTGATGAAAGTCAATTTATTAAAGTTCTGGATATTTAGAAGTTCTCTACTTAAATGATTATTAACTGGTCTGTTCCCCAAAAGCTACCTTTAAAAAACAAACAAACAAAAACTGTTATTGGCCGTAATTGAAAAATGAATCAGTACCAAAGCATTCAGAGTTTTTCTTACCTGTTAAAAAATAACAGGGGCAGGTGTAACTGCACCATGAAACCACTTTAAATATGACAATGATACGCTGTTAAATAAATTGAAATTTTAAAATATGTTAATGTAACAAATACAGCAAACTCTGAAACTTACAGATTCCGTGACTATTCTTTCATACGTAAGGTATTTTCAAAGCTGTTGCTTTTGGGGGGAAAAAAAAGAAAAAACTTTAAAAAATATGGCTATTGTATTTTAAAATTAGTTTTAATACTGATTACTGAAATGCAGAATTTTCCCAGTCTGGGAATAAAACATGTGGTTGCTTTACAGATGTCTGATTGCTTTATGGTGAACTGATAATTTATAAGACTGAAGAAATTGATGTAAATATAAATGAGCAAATATTATTTAGTACTAAATGTTATTTAGTTTAAATTTTCAGGGAAGAAGCTTATTTTAAAAATTGCATGGTGGTTAAGTGTGCCGGACTCCCACCTGGCCGACTATAGTTCGTGTCCTAGACCAGTGGTTTGCTTTCTCACTTTCCCTCTCTCTCTCTCTCTCTCTGGTCAAATTGGAATGAATGAATGAATAAATAAATAAATAAAGTTAAATGAAATAATTCTTTAAAAAGTTATAAAAAAATATTTAAAATTTTCTTTTTAAGAGAGATTTTTGCTATAGGGAGCATCTGCTCACTGGAGAGACAGAGACAGACAGAGAAAGAGAAAATGAGAAAGCACACCCCCAGGGGTGACTGGGGATACCCATGCTGCAATCCCTTCTCCTTCATTCTTCTCTTGGCATTTTGGGTATGCATGTACATGTGCCGAGTGTGAATTTCAAGCCACTGGGTCCTGGACTTGAACTGTGGTCGGCTATGTGGGAGTCCCGTAACCATTAACGTCATCTACTGTTTCCTATTTTGAATTAAAAAAAATTATTTTTAATTATCTTTAAAATTTGCTATTGGGTATGCACATTCACTGGAGAGGGAAAAAAAAAATGAGAAGCAACCCCAAGGCAATGGCCATGCCACAGTTCCTTCTCTAATCTCCTCGTGGGATTTTGGGCACACATGCACATGCCTGGTGTATATTTCAGGCCACCCAATCCGGAACCCAAGCCATGTTGTAAGTTATATGGAATTCAGGGGGCCTTAACCACCGTGCCACAGGCTGGGCCAGAACTTATTCTTTTAATTTAACTTTCCAATGAATTTAAAATTAAAATATTTTGTCTTTATTTTTTAGTTTATTAAATCTGTCCAGGATGTAGTTAATTATGATTTTCTGAGTCAGCATAATAGATTATGGACTATTCAAAAATGAATACTGAAATTTCAGATATTTTCTAATTGCTAATCTTAAAGGAAGGTGAATATGGTAAGGTTTAAAAAATTAAATTTGTTAGAGTTTTCTAAATTTGCTAAATATGAATACATACATAGAAAGAATGATAAAAATGGGCACTTATGTGACTTATTCAGAAAGCTAAGTTGTGTGGCCAGCAGATGGTGTGATGGTTAAGGCACTGGACTCCCACATGGCCAACCATGGTTGTATCCAGAAGCTTGAAAATCACACTGGGAGTATGTACATGCATACCTGAAATCCTGAGAGGAGAATGGAAGAGACGGCATTGTGGTGTGGCCATTCCCTCTGGGGGTGACTTCTCATTTCTGTCTCTCTCTGGTTAGTGCACATATCCTATGGCAAAAACCTTAAATAAAGAAGAAAAGGAAAAGAAAACTAAATTGTGAACTAGCATTACTATGACAGTATTGACTGAGTAGCCAATCGATCTATGTTTTTTGAATGTTAATCAGATTATTTCAATAAGATAGTTTGCTGGCTATAAGCAGAAATTAACAAATTTGCATTGCCAATTCAGTTTAAGATGAAAGTTTAATTGAAGATGGCTAAGGCTGTGTACTTTAATTCACATATGTGCTCGTTTTAAATACAGTGTTAACTAAGGCAGAAAAGATTTCATGTAAAACCAAGAATAATTTTCAGGGAGAAAAATCCTCTAAGATTTTTTTTTGGGGGGGTGCTTTTAAGAAAAGGTCATGCTGTGTTGCTCAGGCCAGCCTTAAATTTGCATCCTGTTGCCTCAGCCTCCTGAGTAACTGGACTGCAGGCCAGGGCCACAGCACCCAGCTTGAATCCTGGAAGATATTACTGGGGAAAAGGAAGTCAGGGTATGTTATAGCTAGGAACATGTTGTCAGTTAGCTTAGGCAAAGTTCCATTTTATTATCAAAAGAGTTTCTCATTCTTGTGGCTCATGGCAATAAGAATTTATTTCTCACTTATTTCATGTCTCTGATGAGTCTGCTTCTAACTCTGCTCCGTGTCCTTGTTTATTTCTGGACCAAAGCTGAAGGAATGCATAAATATCGTGGTGGGGGAACAGAGTGATGGTAGAACCATAGTTCCTAAAACAATAGCTTGGAAGTGGCATGTGTCCCTACCGGTCATAATCCAGTAGACAAATCTTGTCACATGGCTATGTTAGAGGTGGGAGCAGCCTAGTAAGGGTAAGTGAGGAAAGACTGGAAAGAGAGGGACAGTGCATATTTTAACTATGTTGTATTTAAAATACCATATTCTGCCTTTAATTTTTTTTTTTTTTTTTTTTTTTTAATTTTCTTGTGGAGTGTCTATGCTCCTGGAAACAGACAGAAAGGGAAAGTGAGCAATGACTCTTCAGGAGTGTGGCTGTGCCGCAAACCCTTCTCTTCTGTTTTCCTTGGGATTTTGGACACAGGTGTACATGTGCCTGCTGTGTTTTTCTTTTTCTTTTTTTTTTAACTTTATTTATTATTATTATCATTATTGTTTTCCAGTTTGATCAGAGAGACACACACAGAGAGAGAGAGAGAAAGGAAGTGAGAAAGCAAGCCACCAGGTCTGAGACTTGAACTATGGTCGGCCATGTGGGAGTCCAGTGCCTTTAACCACCATGCCACTTGCCGGCCCCAGCCTGGTGTGTTTTTCAAGCCTCTGGGTCTGGGACTCGGAGTTGGAATTTATATAATATATGAAATCCTACAGTAAATGAATCTTTTTAACCTGTAAAATTATTTGGCCATGAATCCTTTTGTTGTAATCAGCTGGCACACTGCCTGTGTCAAGATTTAAGGGGTGAGGAATAAGTAAATTTCAAGAGCTTCTTGATATTTGGAACCTTAGAACTTTTCCCATCATTTAGTAGAAGTTTCTAGTATATATAATAGACTTATATTATTGTTTTATAAGTAGTTTAAAATGAATGAAGTTTCTGCAGACTGGGGCCTCTGTAGTTTGCATATAGAATTAGAGAAGGGAAAAAATGCTAATATTCTAATAATGATCTTACCTATGTATAATAGGTTACAAAATTTTGACAGAAATTCTTTAATTAGTCATAGGAAAAGAATGAAGAAATGGATACTTTGCTTTTTCCACTATCAATATAGTAATTTTACTGGCTATAATGGTAGCCAATGCCTTTGTCTACTTAAATTCAATTTCTGGTATTATCCTTAAGGTAATGAACGTAGACACAGAACAGTTGTATCCTGAGAATTTTCTAAGGTACTCCACCTGAGGTCTTATTCACTATAGAGTGACTTTGCATTATTGTCTACGAAGTCTTTTAGAAAATGACTAGGTAGTAGAACTCCCTAGCCAACATTGATTAAATTAGTAAATCCAAAGGTATTAAAGAACATCGCCACCAGACCTATTTGGCTTAAAATGATTTGAGATAGAGAAGTATATAAGTAATATATATATATATTTTTGATGGTCTGTCTTTCCTTAAGACTGGGGAAGGGGACGTGCTTAAATCATCTGTGTTTGTTCGTTCGTTTGTTTCATTTGTTGAATGTATAGTGTAAAGGCCTAGCCGCAGTCGTACAGGTGGGAGGGCACCAAGGCTCAGTGGCTGAGGCCACATAGGAGACCTGGGTTCAGTTTCCAGACCAACCTAAATAGGCTGTCACGGTGGTGTATCCCTTGTTTCTAGCTAATAGACCAAGAGAGGAAGATGTGAAGACCCTGTCAAAAATACCCATCTCAATCACTCTTTCTTTTAAAAAATAATTATTTAATTTTATTCATTATCATTGTTATTTTAAAATTTGACCAGAGAGAGAGAGAGAAAGTGGGAATGCAAGCTGCCAGGTCTGGGTCTCGAACTATTGTTGACCATATGGAAGTCCAGCATCTCAACCACTACTCCACCTGCTGGCCCCCTCTCTTTCTCTTTATCTTTCCTATTCTCGCTCTTTTTCCTGCTTTTGCTCTGTCACTTAAAAATAGATATTTATATATAACATTAGAGGGCAAGTGTTTTGGAATCAGAAATCCTAGTATTAGCACTTTTGAAATGGAAAGAATTTGCTCTTTTGTGTAATTGTGAGAGTTAATTGAGGTAGTTTTGTTAAGTACCTGGCACACACAAGCAATCAAGAAATGGTAATTAAGGGGCCAATCAGTGTCATAGTGGGTGGTTAAGGCGCTAAACTCTCACATGGTGACCAAGGTTTGAGTCTCAGACCAGGGGCTTGAAACTCATGCCAGACACATGTCTGTGCATGTTCAAATTCCCAAGAGGAGAATGGAGGAAAAGGGATTGCCACATGGCCATCCCCCTTGGGGAGGTGATTTCTCACTTTCTGTCTCTCTGTCTCTCTCTCCAGTGAGCGTATGTGCCCTGTAACAAAAAAAAAAAAAAAAAAAATTCTCAAAAGAAAAAGAAAATAGAAATGGTAATTAAAAAAAATGTTATAAAAGTTCAAGAGTACATTTTTTAAGGTTTTTTTTTTTTTTTTTATGAGCAAGAGAAATTGAGCAACAAATATCATAAACAGGGTCCTCATGCTGTAATCCACCTCCAGCTTGGAACATGGTTGTATGCATAGTTGGCATGTGTACAATGAAGTCTAGGGATGTGAATCTCAGACCTTCCCGCGTGGCTCATCCTCACAGACCATTATGTTACCACTGTGCTACTATCTGGCTCCAGAGGCAAGAATCTGGATACCATATGTAATACCTCTAATAGACATCTGACAGTTTATGGCCATGTAAAGTATGTTTATATTTTTATATATAAACACCCACCCCCTGCAAGGTCTTAAAACAATTTCCTGAATGCATAACAACTATTGCATTTTTCTATATGGTTTTACTGGAAATTAATGGTGACTTTATCTTACCACTGAAAGAAAGGGTGAATCCTGTAGAAATGTTAGCTACTCTATGATCTAATAATTCATCCTTGACACTGAGAATTTGGAAGTCCCAAGGACACTGTGATGACCAAGAGTGTATCTATAACCTTCATTCTGAATATGAATAAGGTCAGCATCAAGTTGCAAAAATAACAGACTTTCTATCATCTTGAGGAAGGGTGTAAGAGCAAGAGATAGGGTGTCACTAAAGTTTTTATCAGTAAAGACATGCTGTTTGGTTTCAGAAGGAATCAGCATTTCTGTTTCAAGATTTTTATGTTACCATTCCTTAATGAAAGTTTAATTAATTTAGCAGCTTTAGAGAACTTATCTATTTACATCGTTCCTTGTATTTTCAGAGTCAGGTACAACGTAGTAAAACCTTCTGTAAGTCCATGCCTTGTGGCTGTTTCTCAAGGGCCAGTTTCATTTGTTTAAAATAACACTTCTGTGTGTGTGTGTGTTTGAGTAAATTATTCTTTAAGAATGGAGCATGTTTTTAACTATCAGTTACTCTTTGAACAGGATTATCAGTAGATAATATAAAAGGATTATCTTTAAAGTTTGTATTAGTCGGCTTGGAGTGCTATAATAAAATACCACAAACTGGGTGGTTTAAACAAGAGATTTATTTTCTTACAGTTCTGGGGGCTAGAAGTCCATGACTAAGATAAGATACTGGCAAATACAGTTTGTAGTGAGGACTCTCTTCGTGGTTTTTACAGAGCTTCCTTCTTGCTCTGTCCTCATCTGCCTTCCCTGTGTGCGTGCTGAGTGAACTCTGCTATCTCTTTCTCTTCCCATAAGTAAACCAGTTCTGTTGGGTTAGGACCTCCCCCTTTGTTACCTCTTCACAGGCCCTGTCTCATCACATTGTAGGTCGAACCTTTGACAACTGAGTTTTGGGAAGACACAATACTTGGAAGAGAGAGTTGTTTTTCTGTACCAAAGGATAGTGAAAGTATTTGCAGAAACACTTTGTATGTTATTTAATCTATCTGGTTTGTTATGGTCTTCTATGATCCTAAAATTAACATTGGTATTTTTGCAGTGGGAGACATTCGAAATTACTGAACTGCTATTTCTTCTGCTTTGAAGTCACTGCATGAAAATGAGATTCTTTCAAGTGAAAGAATCAAATCTAAGAACTTCAGAATAAGAGTGATTTGTGTAATGGAGGAATTACATTATTGTAAAAAAATCAACTTCCATGTGCGTTTGTTGTTATCTAGGAATAAAATGTATTTGAAAATTAGGTGTAGGGACAAGGCAGTTTACTCTTCTGGATTATCTCTGGTACTGCTTACTATACTTTATGAAGCCAGTTCACATTTCTTTTCCTAACCAGTTGAGGTTTTGTTGTTGCATAATAAGCTACCTGACATCTTTCAGCTAGAAAACCACGAAATTTGAATAAAGGCATTACAAAATGAATTTAGGGCCCAACTAAAATTTGCTTTGGGGGAGAATACATCACAATTTCACTTAATTAAGAAAAACGTTTTTATAGTCCAGATCTTTTTATTTACTTTTAACATCTATTATGGCATGATTTTATACGGAGTAGATTCCAGAAGCTCAGGCTCCTTTCTATTAGTTCTCACAAAGTAGCTTCTCTAGATGCAGCAGGCTAGTGCTTCCATTTAAACTAGGTACCTTTCTCTTCGATTTCCTTCTTTCTCTGATCATTTGCCTTCTCACATTTTAGGAAGCTATCTCTGTTTTTAGAGAGCTTAATGTGTTCAATATACACATTAATTTTCTTGGCAAGAATCTTAACTCATTTTTTTACAATTACGCCAACAGTATGCTGGGTAACGTCATAGACTCTTCTAGTTTTGCCATGGTAACATTTGTGGGACATTCCTGTTTGAACAGTACCCATTCCCTTGATGTCTACCATATCAACTTCCTTGTGGATTGACATGTATGTTGCCAAAGGAACCACTCCATGTTTCCCAGAAGACCTAGAGAACATATATTGGGTGCCTCATTTTATCTTTGGACTAGTATGTACATGTCTTCTATGCCACCAGAATAATTTCAGTTTCTGGTGATTTGCCATCTGTCTAAAACAGAAAATATCATAAGCAGGAAACAAACCTTTGAGACTTTATACTTTAAAGTTATTTGTAAAATATACATGTCTACCTCTGTGTTTATAGACTAAAGGAAAAGTTACTGAACAGTAATCTAATTTGTGGTTGTCAGTTTAATTTGTTGAAAGTTTATTTAACTCTTTTATTCTCTTTTTTTTATTTTTGGAGAGCTTTTTTTGCTATAGGGCACGTACGCTTGCCAGACAGACAGAGAGAGACAGAGAGATAGAAAGCGAGAAATCACCCCCCAGGGGGGATGGCCACGCCGCAATCCCTTCTCCTCCATTCTCCTCTTGGGATCCTGGGCACGCACGCACATGCGCCCAGCGTGAGTTTAAGCCACCGGGTCCGGGACTCAAACTGCAGTCGACTATGTGGGAGTCCAGCGACATAGCCATTACGCTAACTGCTGGTCCCTCTTTCATTCTCTTTTGGCTTGTCGCAAAAGAAGCAAGCCAAAAACTAT
This sequence comes from Tupaia belangeri chinensis, assembly GCF_000334495.1. Lineage (NCBI taxonomy): Eukaryota > Metazoa > Chordata > Mammalia > Scandentia > Tupaiidae > Tupaia > Tupaia belangeri. The sequence continues at coordinate 989,484 of NW_006208752.1, forward strand.
GTATGAAATGAATCAAACTCAAAAACTATGTATAATTAGTAGTGTATTTCTTCCCAACAGTAGAGTCAATCTACCGATTATGAAATTCACTAGTTAAGATAGTACAAATATATTCCTGTTTAGTGCTAATCTGAAAGGTGTTAGATAAATTACTTTTATTTTAAAGTCTCTATTTTCTCTGATATCTATTGTAGACAGGCATGTTTCTCCAGTAGACTACATGAATTTAATAGATGGGGAAATTATTCATAACATTTCTCATAATTGTTATGCATGTCAGTGTAAAATATGTACTGTATTTACTGGTTATTCTGTACATAAATATAAGATGGTCTCCAAAAAGTTCATGGAAATTGTGTTTATGAACAACTATGTGTAGATTAAAAAATAATTTTTAGATTTTGATGCAGTCTCAAATTAACTTTCCTCATTTTATCTTTAGACTAGTATGTTTATGAAATAAACTTGTACATTCATGAACAACTTTTTGAAGTTCCTTTTATAAATGTATGTGTGTGTATATATGTAATATATAATATATATTATATATTATATATTATATATATATCTGTATTCATGTAGTACTCTTACAGATCCTCTTCAAGATGTTAAGAGATTTAAGTTTCACTAGAATGCCTATTTTGAGCATGACTGTATTCCCCAAACCTACAAAAAGTGGCCCATGGAAATTGCTTAATAAACATTTCGGGACCAGCAGTTAGTATAATAGTTATGGTTGCTGGACTCTCATGTAGTCAATCGACCGTGGTTCGAGTCCCAGACCCGGTGGCTTAAACTCACACCGGACACATGTGTGTGCGTGCCTAAGATCCTGAGAGGAGAATGGAGGAGAAGGGATTGTGGTGTGGCCATCCTCCCCGGGGGGGGGGGGGATTTCTCGTTTTCTGTCTCTCTGTCTTTCTGGCGAGCACACGTACCCTATAGCAAAAACCTCTCCAAAAAAAAGAAAGAAAGAAAATAAGCATTTAGTGTATGTATTATAAGAATTCATATTTCATCAATTCCCTTGAGCTTAGTGTTAGTAAGCACCCCCTGGTTTATATGGGAATAATTATGTTTCCAAAGCGAGTTCAAGAACAGGAATGTTTTTCAAAATTAAAGGTGTCTCTGTGCCTTGAAGTTTACAGTTACTCCTATAATCAATAAATGTTAGGAGTTCGGAGAACTTAAAACGAGCACCAAAACATGCTGTATATCTTTTTGGCACATTTGTAGGATGCAGAATCAGCAAGTATTTGTTCAGACTTGTTAGCCTTCTAGCAAAAACTTCTCTACTGCTCATCAGCGACCCTGAGAGGAGAACACACGTGTAAGTTGTGAGAGATCCGGTAGGCAGACTAGTTCACAGTGCGCTTTAAGAGCTGCAGTGTGGTACCAGGGTTTAGGGTTGACTGAATTCTACTTTTAGGTGTTTTCTTCTGAGGGGTATTGTTAACATATTTCTGTAATTATATTGAGCTATGAAGATGATATGAATACTGTTTTGCTTTTGAGTTGGCTTCTTTTTTCTTTTTAAACATTTTTGCTGAAGTTCTTGTACACTCACCAGGGGAAGAGAGAGCGAGCAGTGGACGGGGGGGTGGGGGGAGAGAGGGAGAGGGAGAGAGAGAGAGAGAGAGAGAGAGAGAGAGAACCTCTCTGGTGATGGTCACTCTGTAATCCCTTTTATTGACTAAGGCACTAAAAATTACCTTGAGCATGAAAAGTGAAATATCTTGAGAAAGCCAGGCAGTGTGGAGGGAACTGGCTTCTAAACAGGGCTTAGTTACCATTTATGTGGTGAACGCTGTCCTAGTAAGTCGTGCCACACTAATTATAATGAAGGATTGCCACAGGAGAGAGAGAGTAAAACCTATGAAATGTGAGGAGTATGAGGTGCAGACTGATACATACCCATCTGTCCCTCTAGATGTCACCTGAACAAGACATGTAATGAAACTGTCCATGCCCTCGATATAGTTCTTGAATGCTTACTATTTTTTCAGCATTGTTAAGAGTTATGAAGTTGTCGAATTGGTGTATAATACTATGAAATAGTAGAGAAAAGTTGGTAATCGCTAGCCACTGTCAATCCAATTAATTATCAGATTCTTTTCTCCAGGAATCCATTGTTGGACAGGGATTTTTTGAAGGACAGAGGCATGCCGATCATCTTTTAGTTCATTTGGTGAAGCAGACATTTAAATGAGCGATAAAATTTCCAGGTTTAAAAAGTTTAGTTGTGGAGCCAGGAGTTGGTGTGGTGGTTCGGGGCGCTGGACTCCCACATGGCCAACTGTGGTTTGATTCCCAAACCTGGTGGCTTGTTTTCTCTCTCTCTTTCTCTCTCTGTCTCTCTTACTCTGTCCCTCTCTGGTCATATTAAAATAAGTAAGTAAATAAAGTTAAATGAAATAATTCTTTGGGAAAAAAAAGTTTAGTTGTGGGCCGGCAGGTAGCGTGATGGATAAGGGCGCTGGACACTCACATGACTGATCATGGTTTGAGTCCCAGACCTGGCCGCTTGCCTTCTCACTTTCTCTTTCTTTCTCTTTTCACTCTGTCCCTCTCTGGTCAAATTAAAATAAATAAATAAATAAAGTTAAATAAAATCTTAAAAAAAGGTTTATTTGTTCTGGTTAAAATTATGGGTATTACCTTTATTATTAGTTTCACTTTCTAAAGAACATGGATAAATCTTTCTAATAAGGCTATTATAATATATCTCAGTGATACAAAAGGTGTTCCAGTCATATTTTATATGAGTTCCTAATCATCAATATCACAGATTTTTTTTTACTGATTATTTTCTTTATAAGACAGTATCTTATACTTTGGGCTTTATAATGTGCCTCAGAAAAAATTACTTTAGAACTTTTAATTCCTGATGCTTACAAATATCCTTATTCTTGCCTCTAGATTTTTATCTACATAATGCTCACTATTGCTTTCCTGAGAAATACAGATAGGCAGAAATTTAAAGGTTTCCTGACAGCAGTGAGATTTAAATGACTAATTTGTTTACTTACTATTAAGTTATAGGGTGATTTCTTAGAAGCATAGGTTGTAGAGTCAGATAAACCCAAGACTAAATCTAACTCAGCTGTTTACTAGGGTTGGGATGTGGGAAAGTTACTTGGCTTCATCTATAAAATGGACTACTACTGACCATGCAAGATTAAGAGGATTAAAAGTACTGGAGGGTGCAGGGTCAACCCAGCACATGGGGTGGGCCACTGAGAAAATGTGTGTGTTCTTAAAATGGACAGCAGGTCAAAAATCACCTACACCTTTTTCGCATCTTAACTCTTTCTTGAAATCTAATTTCAGGCGTGTCCTGAACAATAAGAAAGCTGTTCAGCTTCAAGTTGCACATTTTTATTATGTTGGAAATCTTTATTTATGTTTATTGAATATAAGATGGACTTGTTATTCATTAAAAAGGGGTAAATAACATATTATTTGGTGACTTAAAATATTTTCTATTCAACCATAAGTGAAAGAAGTGTTATTTTAATTTAACATCTCCCAACTTTGCAATTTTACTGAAGCCCAAAGCTCAAACCTTTGAAAATATTAGGAGAGAAGCCATCTATCATTCATTGAATTCTAGTTATACAGGAATATCATCACCACATGCTATTGATTTATTGATATTGACAAGATTATTCCAAACAACATGTACATTTTTAAAGCATGACAGATAATTTTTATAATGCTGATAATTTTCCTCAAAGATTATAATTATTTTAACAAAACGAGCTGTAATATGAATTCTTAATGAGAATTTGTTACATATGAGAATTTAAAGTATGAGAGATACTCTTGGGAGTCATAATGCAATAATATAGGACAGAATGTAGGCATAAAAGAGGGAGATGTACAAATAAATAAACCTCATTAAGAGTTCTGAGGAAGATCCAAAATCTCATGTAGGGTATCAGAAATAATGCACCGAGGAAGAAGTACAAGAGAAGTTTGAAAGGTGCGTAGAGATTCTTGTGTCAGTTGAACGGGATATATGTACGGTAAAAGGGGAAACGTGAAAAGTCTTGAATGTAAGAGTTTACTTTTATTTTGCCCCCAAATGCAGAGGAACCATGGAAAAAGTGAGCAGATGATATAAATAGGATGGATTAGAAGGGAAAAAAAGGTAGGCATTGGAAAGGTTGGCATTATCCTAAGTAAAATTCTTCTAATAGAGAGTTGACACTGGTAAATGAAATCATAGCGAGAGTCATTATGAAAGGTGATACTCTTGATGTATCTTGAAATATTTTGGATTGAGATATTCAACTTAAGAAATCAAATACCTTTTTCCAATTTTCAAAGTCAAAAATTAGTGGATACTGTTTTAAGTATTGCTTCAGTGGGACCAGCAGTTGGCATAAGGTAGTTTTAATTTGGTTCAGGTAATAGTTATCTGGCTACATCGCTGGACTCCCACGTAGTCTACCACAGTTCAAGTCCCAGACCTGTTGGTGTAAACTCATGCCAGGTGCGTGTGCATGTGTGCCCAAGTTCCCGAGAGGAGAATGGAGGAGAAGGGATTGTGGCGTGGCCATCTCCCCTGGGGGTGGGGTGGGGGGGTTGTGATTTCTTGCTTTCTGTCTTTCTGTCTCTCCCTGTCTTTCTGTCTCTCTCTGTCTTTCTGGCAAGCACATGTGCCCTATAGCAAAAACCTCTTCAGAAAAAGGAAACAAAAGTATTGTTTCAGTGAGGATTTTCTGATGCCCACCTTGATTGAGCACATGCATGTGTGTGTGTATTTATATTTAGTGACTATATATTTAGTTTTCACTGTGTTTCCCAAAGATTATGAATTCCAGGTAACTATCACCTGAACCAGTTTAGAACTGCTAATCTACAGACTTGGCAGTCAATGGAGCTTGGTTTTAGAGTGTGGAGCAGTAGTAGGAGGGAAGGAGGGTGTTGAAAATACAGAGAGGCTATTTAATTTAAGTACAGATATTTAGGAAAGTGCTAATATTGCTACCCTAAGTAAGGCGATAGCAGTGAAAGCTGATCTGTGGGAGGTGAAGTGAGGTTTAAGATGCACTGGATTTTAAAAACAAAGAGGACATCAGTATGATTGTGTTTAGGATGTTGTCACAGATTTGACATATGTTGGGAATATATTCAGGCTGAAGATAGATATAACTTGAGATCAAGGTGGACTTGAAACTTTTGAAGTTGGAAAAAGTAAATAATATGCCCAAGGACAGAACTTTTGAAAATACTTAACTATTCTTTGTAAAGGAAGTCTGAAAAGATCAGATTTGTGGTGAGAAAAGCAGCAGAAAATAGTGCTGTGGAAGATAGGGAAGAGTGTCAGGGTCAATAGTACTAATAATTCAGGCACAATTAAATACTTAAAAATATATATGTTTGGGTCAGTGATCCGGGGGTCAATACACCTTGGAGAACAGTTTTTATAAAGTGGTCAGGACAGAGGCTTGTTGTATGTTTCCAGTAAGTCTCCATTCAATGCCAAATTCTTGATTGTGTATAGCCGAAATTGCATGTTGTCACTGTCTTCATGAAGTAATCTATAATGATTTACAAATCTACGCTTTGGGAGCATAGTAATCACCTTCTACAAGTGTAACTATAATATTCTTTTAAAAAAATGTTACCTTAACAGTTCCAATCAAAGCTTATCCAGCTGCTAATATTTCCTCAAATGCACTAAAGTGACTTTCTTTAAAATGTCATCAGCAAACATACTTCCTAAATACCTCACCCACAGGACTTATATTTATTATAATTGGCATTACAGGGGGATGAATAATGAATTCCCTGTCATTGCTGATTCTTTTTTTTACACTAAGTATAGTAATACTTAAATAAGGCCTACTCTTTTAATAAAGATTCTTTAAAAAGCTCTTCAGAGTAGTTGAGCCACCTGCACATGTAGTTTCTAGGCTGAGAACATTTTTGTTTCCATCTGCGGAGAATGGTGGAAAAGAGTATTCAAGACTCACTCTAGGTAATAGTAATGATTAAGATGATAAAAAACTGTAACTGATATCCAAAGCATCCCTCATCTAAAAATCCAGAATCCCAAATGATCGAAAACTGGAAATGTTTTGAGCATGAGCATGATGCCACAGGTGGAGAATTTACATCTGACCTTATATAATGGGAGAGGCATTGTATGTCCCCACTTAATATATACTGAGTGTCCACACTCTTTGACTGAAACTAATTGACTGAAGGATATAGAAACACAGTATATAGATGTAAATACCAGATATAGTGTGTGTGAAAGAGGAGGGTCTGAGGATGGACATGAAGCAGAGAAATAGGGAGGCAAAGCATTAAAGGCACAAAGAAATGTGGTATTATCTATTGAAGATATTTTGTAGTTTTATCAATTGTACTAGGGAGAAATGATCACCTGTTGAAATATACATTTTGTAAGCCAAATAATAGTACGATTGAATGTATAAAAGAAAATGAAATGAAAATAAATAAATAAAAAAATATATTGTAGACAGGCCACTGGCCTGGTGGTTAAGGCAGCTGGATCTTACCTGGTGATTTGAATCTTGGACCTGTGGTAGGCATGTGTGCGTGAGTGCCCAAAATCCTGAAAGGATGGAAATTGCAGCATGACCATGCCACATGGGAAATGCTTTCTCATCTCCCACCATCCCCAACCGTCTCCAGTGTGCAGACTGCCCTCTGGAAAATAAACAAAATTGTGTAAACTTACCTTCAGGCTATGTGTATCAGATGTATATTAAACATAAATGAATTTCTCATGTAGACTTCGGTATCATCTGCAAGATGTCTTATATGTTTATGTAGATATTCCAAAATCTTAAATTAAAATCCAAAATGCTTCTGATAGGATTAAATGTAGCATTTTGGATAGGAGGTATTCAACCCATATTTGCATTTTATTTGCTAATTTCTCTGTGTATGTGCGTGCGTGTGTGTGTGTGTGTGTCTGTCTGTCTTTAGGAGTATTTTTCTCCCTAATCTACATGACCCTTAACATATGTGTCATTTATTCCCATTTTATGTGTGAGGGAGGTAAGGACATTTAGATAAATTACCAAAGCTTCTTATAATTAAAAACAGAGTTAAGATTCAAATCCAGTTCTTTCTGACTTCCAAAGACAACATTCTTTACATGGCCTGTGCAGTTTTAAAAGACATTTGGAATTTGACTTGTAACACCCTAATGGTAACTACTCTTCCCAGTTTGGGAACTCAGTTCTCATTACTTTCTTATACTTTTCCACAACCTGGGAAGAATAGATTACTACTTTTTATTTGCTTAAATAGACATATTACCATATCCCATTATTGACGAAGCCAGGCACTGTTCTTTATATTTAATACTGTAATGTGTACCTAATCTCAATCTGATGAGAGGTAGGTGTATTTTCCCCCAGCAAGTTACTTTTTTTTTGGAGAGGTTTTTGCTATAGGCTCGTGTGCTCGCTGGAAAGACACAGAGAGACAGAGAGACAGAAAGCGAGAAATTACCCCCCGGGGGGATGGCCATGCCGCAGTCCCTTCTCCTCCATTCTCCTCTCAGGATCTTGGGCACACATGCACACGTGCCTGGCATGAGTTTTAGTCACCAGGTCCGGGACTCGAACACTGGTCAACTACATGGGAGTTCAGCAACATAGCCATCACACTTACTGCTGGTCCTCCCCCCCCCCGCAACTTACTATTAAATTCATATACCCACCACCTAGATTTGGCAGCTAACATTTTACTATATTAATTTTATATATCTGTCATCTACTTGTCCCGGTTGTCCCTTATTAGTTAAATTATTTTTTTTAACATTGGAAAGTATAGATACAACTATACATCCCTTTAAATACTTCATTCACCATGTACTAACTAGAATTTTATATTTAATGTACAATTTTTTTCTTTTGATGTAAAAATCTACATTTATTGGAATGTACAAATCATAAAAGTACATTTTCTGAGTTGATAAACGTGTGACCCAGATATCCATCAAGACATAAGACATTGCTACAAATAGGTGCTTCCTCCTCCCATGTTTTAGATGAGGAAACTGAGCACATGTAGAGAGGCTAAACAATCCGCCCAACGTCTCATTGCTAGTAAGTGGCAGAACTCAAGTTCAAACTCAGAAGCCTGACCACCTGACCATACCACTGGTCCTGCCTATAGATTATCCTCACATGTTTGGGCATGTTTTTACATTCACACACACAGATAGAACATTTCTTTTTAAAGTGAGTGAGCAGAGGCAGAATGATATACTAAGTGTATTCTAGGAACGCATTCGTTCCTCTCAGCAGGTGTATGGTCAGAGAAATGAAGAGGCTCGTATACTGTGACAGTTCCTTTCATCCGAGTATTAGGGTAAATCTCTGTATAGTAACTCTCTTAATTGGCATCCTTGACTAATGTTTCCACACATATTGGTGAAGTGATAGTGAATTTTCTAATGACAACTCTGAGGTTTGGGAAAATCCTAAAGTGTCACTTGAACAATTAAAGATAAATTATACTCAGTATAGTTTGGTGTAATAAGCACATTTTGCTTCTGATTAGTAAAGAAGTGTTCACCTATATGTGGTATGTGTAGTACCACTCATCTTGATACCTCAGATGCAAAATAATAAAATTGGCCAATTTGGAATTTATAATACTCTTTGATCGCTCCAAATAAATTGCATTAAAATGTAAGGACTGGAACAGATTTACATTACACCCACCCCCTGTTTGCAATACTTAGGTGGATTATCCCTATGAAAGAAATTGTTCAACCTTAAGTCTCTTACCTGAGTTGTATTCATATCACAAAACTATCTTAATAAAATTGACCTGGGAGCCAGCAGTTAGCGTAATGGCTATGTCGCTGGACTCCCACGTAGTCAACCGCGGTTCGCGTCCCGGACCCGGTGACTTAAAACTCACGCCAGGCGCGTGTGCGTGCGTGCCCAAGATCCCGAGAGGAGAATGGAGGAGAAGGGACTGCGGCATGACCATCCCCTCTGGGGGGTGATTTCTCGCTTTCTATCTCTCTGTCTGTCTCTGTCTGGCGAGCACACGCGTCCTATAGTGAAAAAAACCTCTCAAAAATAAATAAATAAATAAATAAATAAAATTGACCAGTACTCTGTTTACTACTCAAGTGATGAAAAAGCAGCTATATGTAATTTTTAAAAATTCCTAAATATTACACATATGTGTGTGCATTTGTGTGTATTTACTTAAAACAAAATTCATAGACTAAACCTGTCTATAATTAATGAGGAAGATTGCAGTTGTTCGCACTGCAAACCCAATTTAAGGGATACATTTTATCATCCTGATATGCATGCCCCACCTGTGTTTATACCAAAGACACTTTATGAATTACCAGTTGAAATGAGAGAAGCATCTCAAAATAAAGGTCTTGCTTTTCTTTGCTTTGTTAAAAAAAGAAAAATCCTAAATATTGCTCAAAAAGCAGTTAAAATAAAAATGAAGATAATGCATGGAACTAGCAAGACCTAGCCAGTCACTAGAGGGCAGAGCAGTACTGTTCTTTAGGCTTTATCTGAAAATGTCTGCTTTCAAAATTTCTGAACATGATGGAAAATATATTGACATACAATTGAATATGAATTACTTTGTATTCTTATTGTCTTGTCTTGCTGTGAAATCCAATAACATGCTTACACTTGCATCAAAGGAGCTTTTCTGGCAATTACATTGATTGCTTCCAAAAGGGCATGATTATTTAGAAGAGTGTAAGTATCCCTCAAGAGAAAATACTAATGCTCATAAAAAGAGTGGTGCATTAAATCATTTTTCCTCTGTGGAGTACCCTGAAATTAGATTGCAGTATAGACTGGAGGTGAGACATTATGCGAGAACAAGTAACTTGGAGACTGGTCTTTTACTACTACTTAGCTCTGAGAACTAATTGAAATTGGGAGTACCGTTTCATCTTTCCAGTCAGCCAAAATGTTGAATTATTAACACTTTGAAATTGTAATGTTGTAAAACAAAAACAAAAAACCTGTAGCTTTTTTTTTTAATGTGAAAATGTTGTCAATGACTGTTCATTTCATTTCATTTCTGATCTGAATTTTCTGTCACTTTGATATATTTTTTAAATAACCTAGTAAATAACCTGACTAGTTTAGTGTCACATAAAATAGAAAAAAAATTATCTTGAACTATGTATAGTGTGGATTTTATTTTTTTTTATTTTTTTAAAAATTATTTATTTTATTTTATTTATTCATTCATTTATTTTAATTTGACCAGAGAAAGACACATAGAGAGAAAGAAGGAACGTGAGAAAACAAGCCACCAGGCCCAGGATTAGAACCGTGGTAAGCCACATGGGAGTGTCCAGCACCTTAACCACCATACCACCTGCTGGTCCCCAGTGTGGATTTTATTTTTAAAAAGTTTGGATTTAGGGGCCAATAGGTGGTGTAGTGATTAAGGCACCAGACTCCCACATGGTGAACCACAGTTCAAGCCCCTGACCTTGTGGCTAGAAACTCATTCCTGGCATGTGTGTGTGTGTGTATGTGTGTATGTGTGTATGCACACACTCAAAATTCTGAGGAGAATGGAGGAGAAGGGATTTATGGCATCACCCCCTGGGGGATGATTTCTCATTTTTCCTCTGTCTCTTTGTCTGTCTGTCTCTCTAGGGAGTGCACGTGCCTGTGGTAAAAATAAAAATAGGTTTGGATTTATATAATATTCATTTTTAATAGGGACAACACGGGACATAGGAAAAACCATTGAAGTTAGGAATCAGAAAATTTGGGGCCTGATTATCATTTACTTACATATGACTTTGGACAAGTCACGTTACGTCTCTGACTTGTATTTTCTAAATTGGAAAAACATTTCCTTGTTTACAACTGGGTTGTTTCAGGTATCCTTGTGTATATATTCTCAAAGATGAACCCTTAAAAAGAGAATTTTAATACAGGTAATGAAGTCAGAAGAACCGTAGCGGTAACTCTGGAACGACTGATTTGATCATGAAGTTGGTAACATGAAGGCACCTATAACGTGAGCCAGCAGTAGCAAAGACATGGCCTCTGACCACATCCCAGTTCAGATTGCCAGCTTCCTCCCTGTCTCTGAGTCTCTCTGGCTGCTTACTCTTTCTGTAACTCCTGACGCTCACTGCTCTAAGCTGTAGTCTGTCCTGTTTATTTCCGTGTTTCCTCTCTCTGTGTTTCTCCTGACTGTCTCTGGTCTCTCTCTGTGTTTTTCTTGTCCCAGGTACCCTCGGGAAGACCCCAAGCCTCTAGCGGTACCTGGTATCGTCTCCAGCATGTTATAGAGGTGAAGGAGTCCCTGGGATATTGAGAATTACCAGAGGCGAATTGTTCCACTGTAGTAAGTCACTCAGCATTTATTAAGTAACTACTATTCACTGGGCACACTTGGCCATTCTTTGGGGGAAGAAGACTGAGTTAGGGCACAGCATAGATGAACTTGCAAGCTTTCCTCCGTGGTTCCTGTCGGCTGGACACACATGTAAATAAAACAACAAATCTAAAAGCTGACAAGTAATTGTGTAAATGAGTTTTGTTGTGTGTGAGCTGGAGGGGCCCAGATTAACGACATAGAGAAAGCCAGGCGGTATCAATCAGATTTCTACATGCTTTTAAAATTAGGTTGTGATTTCTGGTTGTGTGCGATGAGAAAGGAGAGGGTAGAAATGAGTAATTTCAGTGGGGGCAGTGAAATTAGTGCTAGGTTTCAGCCTTACAACAGCTAACTTTCCTTAAACTGCGAGTCTTAGAGAAGTTTAAGTTAGGGAAAGGAATGCATATAGTCAGGTCGAGACTTTCCATAAGCATAATTGGTATCCGTTGCCAGTTTTAGAATTGATTTGGAAATACTAAAGTTAATGAAGCACTATGACATACAGTCTGTACAAACTATTAGAACATGATTCCGAGAAGCGTTTTCAGTGCTAGGAAAAGTTCAAATAGTAAACTGCAATATAACAAACCTGCTTTATTTTCATCTTGGGAATTTATTTTTGCCATTGTATTTTAGGCAGTCTTACCTAGTAGATACATTGTGGTTTCAGTTAATATATCAAAGTATATTGGATGTAGTTTGAATCCTAGGTCTGCTAGTTTGTAACATAGGGTGATCTATTACTGAATCTCATTTTCTTCACATGTAAACTAAAGATGAAAACATTTACCTCAAAGAGCCCTGTAAATAAAGAGATATAATATTATGAAGTCCTAAATACATGCTAGCCACTTGTTACTTGCAGGTACTTAAAAATATTTCTAAAATAGTTTGTTAATACAGTGTTATTTCTGAGATTTAAAAAAAATAGAAGTAGCTCTGATATTTAGAAGATATTATATATACAAAGAATAATTATAACATATAAAGAAGGCTTAAAGAATAATGTTTAAGAATAGCATTTAGATGAGTAACTGAATACATATCACTATCTTAGGAAATATTACGTGTCAGTATCTTTGGTGTCCCCAGATCAGATTTCCTGGCCTCTCTCTACCCTCTCTTCACACCCCTGAATGTTGGGTTTATTACCGACATGTTTTTCTTTATGATTTTTCATATATTTATAGACTCCCTACATTAAGTTTTGCTAGTTTTTGGATTTTATGTAAATAATCTTGCACTGTATGGTTTTTTAAATGATACCTGTTTTTCGCTGTTCATCATGTTTGCAAGAGTTATCTATTATAATTCATGTATGATCACAGTTGTATAGTATTTCATTAAACTTTATTAAATACAGCACGTTATTTACTTTCTTTTGATGGTTGTTTAGCCTGTTTCTATTTTTGTGTTATTAGAAATAAAGCCACAAAGAAAAAAATTCTTAGGAGTCCTATATATGCCCTCTTTATGTACATATGATTTATTTAGGGTATATGTTCAGAAGTAGACATGTGCATTCCAAATTACATAAGACGATGCTGGACAGGTTTCAAAGAACTTAATACATTTTATATTCCCACTATGAGAATATAACTGTTGCCCCTTTTTGTCACCTATACTTCTTTACAATTGCTAGACTTCTATTTGACATATTCACCAAATCTTTGTGAATGGTCCTCTGTGTGAATATTACTATATCTGGAGAGAAATTTAAGACTAGAAAGCATTTTTTAAAGAATGATTTTATTTCATTTATTATAATTATTATTTATTTATTTTTACCAGAGAGAGAGAGAAAGGGAAAGTAAGAAAGCAAGTCCTCAGGTCTGGGATTCAAACTGTGTTCGGCCATGTGAGAGTCTAGCACCTCAACCACTATGCCAACTGTTAACACCAGAAAGGATTTTTTTAAAGTTGCCCAAAACACTATCTTACTGATAACTGTAAAGATAACCCTTAATTTAAAAAATACATTTATTTAAATTACTAAGTCAAGTTTTTTTTTTTTTTTTCCCCTTTGCCTAAGAACATACATGCTTGCCAAAGAGAGACAGAGAGGGGGAGGAAGAAAGTACCCGCCATTGAGATGCTGTCATGCTGTAAACCGTTCTCCTTAATTTTTTTCATCCTACTGGGATTTGGAGTACACACACAAACGTGCCTGGTATGTTTCTTAAGCCGCTGGATCCAGGATTTAAACTATGTGGTCAGCCATGTGGGATCTGGCTCCTTTAACCAGTAGGCCACGGGACTGACCCAACCCTCATATTTTAAAACTTAACTTTATTCTTTGCAGCAGTAGCTTTTATTTCTCTTAATTTTCCAATCCTGAAATAACTGGGTATGTTTGCTCACTAAAAATTTTTTCTTCCAGGAAACCGTACTGTAATACTAAATGTTCTCTTGTGAGAAATGAAAATTGTCAGTTGTTCCTGACTTCTAAAGACAGCTTATACAGAGAAATGTACACATCTTTTCCTGATTTCTTTTTTATCTCTTAATTCAAATTGAGATAGAGAAAGAGTGATCCACAGAAGAATGTTCTCAAGCTGCATTAATTTGATCAACCCATTTCTTGTTTTGTTTTGCTAAAGTTCCAAAATCTTGAGTAAATGACTTCAGTTGTATTTGCCTCTCTTAACCCTCTTCTGACCTTCACCCACCCTTGTTTTTCTTTTTTTATTTAAATTTATTTGTTTATGTTCATTCACTGTACATCATTACAACATACAAAATGGGATTTTCCATCCAGCACATCAACATACATGTTATTGTCAACAAATAATTTTCCATTTCTTGTTTCCTGTATGTTTTGCTTTTTTCCCCCATCCTTGATTCCCTATCTCTTACCCTCTACCATCTCCCACTCTCTTCCCACACTGTCTCTGGTATCTGTGTTTACTTTCTATACTGTTTCTCCCCACACATTTTATTGAATTACTAAAGATTCCACCCTTGTTTTTCTCAGCCAGTGTTTTTTTGGGTTTCTGATTAAACTTGAACACTCTACTTCAACTTTAATATCAGAAGTTCCTCCCAACTTTATAATGGCTATTTGATGATCCATAATTTTAGTTGAGTGATTATAACATTTTGCTATTGTCAAGCTTGTTCCCATTATTTACTATGTGTACTTTCTGAGATATTTCTGGGGAAAACCTATAGCCTATTGCCTACTACTTAGTATTCAACAGATGTTTATTGAATGTAGAAAGGAAAGATGTAAGTGCAGTGAGCACTGAAATTTTTCTTTTCCCTGTTTAATTATAACTGCCCTTAAAGCACTAGCAGAAATTATGAGTTCAGTAAGCAGTTCTGCTAATAAGTAGCTTTGACAAAAATTAATTTTATTATTATTATTCTTAAATTTGCTATAGGGCACGTGTACTCATGAGAGAGAGAGAGAGAGAGAGAGAGAGAGAGAAAGCCGCCAGGTCCAGGACTCAAATCTTGGTCCACCATGTGGGAGTCCAGTGCCTTAACCACCATGTCACTTGCTGGCCCCAGTAAGTAGGTTTCTTAAACCATAAGCAAGTCATTTTCATTTCTTTTTTTAGGTTTACTCTTTGTGTTTTTGGAAAATGAGCATGGTAGACAAGTGATCTGTAAGATTCCTTTTGACTGTAACATTTTATATTCTAATTGAAATGAAAATTAGTTTCTCACTATTTTTCTGGTCACCACTACCAGAGACTGAATCTAACCACCTTACCAGGCTTTAGGCTCATAGCTGTGTCACAGTGACCTGACCTGCCAGTTGGCGCCTCTCATAACCCCAGCAAGTGAGCCATACATTGAACTTCCTTCCCTCTCTTTGCTTTTTAGGGTTGATTTGTTCTAGAGAAAGAATACATTTATCTTTCTTTGAGAAAGTGTAATGAATGCCTTTAGCTTCCCAATTTCATTCATCAGGCAGTGCAGGCATTGTTCAGTGCAAAAGCTTGAGTTCTGCCCTCTTGCTCCTCCTCTTCCCCCAACCCTACAATTGTGGCCAGGGCAACCCGTCCTACTCTGTTACATGTTGTACAACTTAATCCCATGTTTTTTCTCACACTCCACTTACTATCTTTTAGTCAGTGTTGGTTTTCTCTGTTAGACAGTCTTCAGAGTCAATGGGTCAGTCTTCCTCAGGGGTTGTAGACAAGTTCTCCCTCCATTTCTGCTGTGGTTCCTCTACTGCAGAGATACCATGTGTCCAGGCAGATGGTGAGTGAGTGCCTGTGTTCCTTTTCTGACCACATCTGGTCAGTTTTGTCATTCTATTTCAGGGGTTCCTACTCTAACCCAAGAAGGACTAGTGACACAGCCAATTTTGGGGAGTTCTTTGACTTCACCTGCTCACATGACTAATATTTCCTAAATGTGTTACTTTACTCATCCAAGGTTAATTTTCTGAGTGTCTCTGAACTCTGCACCAGAGGCAAAGGTGCCAGAGATCACGCTACAAAAGGGCGAGGGCCATGTTTCATGTCAACTGTGTAGCTTATAAACACTACCCAGTCACTTCTGAGTGTCCTGGCCAGAGAGTTAGGTGTTTGACTGTTAACAAGATCATTAGCTAGGTAGGCCCTTTCTGACCTTCATTAAGGTGCACAAGATAATCTAATCTCATCATGATGCTGTGGTTCTACTTTGTGAAAGTTCTATGTAAATCAGGCAGATTTTAGGCTAAGAGAATAAGGCAGGAGAAGAATCTTAAAACTGAAAACATGGAAAAAGGCAGTAATGAAGGGCTTATTTTTGATAACATTATCTTCATTCAAAATTAAATTTGGAATATTAAAAAATACATTTTTTAATGTTAAATTACCTATTATTGAAAGCATAGTTGTTAACGTTGCAGCCTCTGGCTCAACTCCATACAGAGAAAGCACGTGAGATCCACTGGCTGTACAGCCATGAGGAGGAAGAAGCCAGACTGTGATAATTCACCCTTAGGAACTGCTTCCTTGACAAGACCCTAAGAAAACCTATTATGGCAAGTGTTCAGTTCTCTGAAGAAGCAGTTAATACCATCCTATCTCAAGAAAAACAGATTACTTTTTGTTCCTCAAGAGTGCAAGGGAAAAAATGTGCTCTTATGCTTATAAGGGAGAAATGTCGGTGAAGAAAATTCACCGATAGGAGAATGCCCACTGTAACCACTGTGTTTAATTAATGTAAAAGGCTTGACTTGTTAGGTATTTACATAATAATATTTTAAATTATTAGTGATAAAAGTTTCTTTTGTAGTATTAATTCAGTTTGTATTTTATTAATTTAGATTGGCCTAAAAGTGTTCTGTAAAACTGACACACTCACTTAGTATTCTTATTTTAATTTGTCTTCTGAAAGAAAGCCATATTATTCTCCAATGATTTTAGTTGCAGAAAATGTTCCAAATAAACTATAATATTAAAAGAAGTTGGACCACCTTTAATAGTTGAAAAATTTATAAAGACATAAACATAACATATAAAATTTTATTTTGAAGGAGGCTACGAAATACAGTTATTGGCAGATTCTACACTGAATGAGCTTAACTTAGAAAAGATTTTTAAGTACTAAATTAAGAATAAATTTTGAACTTCATAATTAACTTTAACTCTTATTTTATATGTTATACAGCAAACTTGATAATATAAAGGTATGCTTGAAGTTGAATTTATGTAATTATTCAATTACACTAAAAGTAGATTCATCTGTATTATTAAAAGTAGTTACAAGTATCTTCATTCACATTTAGATGTTGCTGAAATAACCATATCCATTTTGTCTGGGAGTTTATATTTGGATAAGAAAACAATTAAACGTTCAAATGGGTCTGTAATTTTGAAGGAAACAAAGTGAGCTATGAAACCATTTTCCTGAAGTTAATTTCCTAGTATATTACCATTCATTATCTTAGCTGTGAAATCCACATTTCTAAAAGGGTGACTAGGTTTTGTTTTATTCAGTATGAAAACTAAATTGCTGAGTGTTATTTTGTAAAAACAGTAAAACAGGGTCAGCCAGTGGTGGTGTGGTTAAGGCAGCTAGATCCCACATGGCCAACTGGCATGGTTCAAGTCTCACATATGGCTGCTTGAAAAATCATGCTGAAAGTGTATAAGCCCAACATCTCAAAAGGAAAAATGATTGAACCCTAACTTTCCCTCGTGGGACTTTTCTCTCTCTCTCTCTCTCTCTCTCTCTCTCTTTCTCTCCCTGTATCTCCCCTTTCCTCTCCCCTTTTCCCTGGTGAGCATGTGCCCTATAGCAAATTAAAACAAGCCAAAACAAGGAACTCCCCGTCAAACAGAGTATAACCACTGTTTTCTAGTATTGATGACTTTTAAGGAATTGGGACCCTCTAGGAAGCTTACCTACACATCATTATGTTGTTAAAACTCACTAAATATAGTTTTTTTCTGTGAACATGCCAAATTGTGTCTCCCACCAAGTTCTTACTCAGAATCCATCCTTTTTTTTATGCTTGGCCAGTGGACATTTTACTCCCTTCCGCTGTGCGCACTGGGTGCCATTTGGATGATGGCCATGTTGCCCTCAGGTTAAGGTCTGTTTTGAAATGATAGGAATCTTGGCTGCTGTTTTTCTCCACTTATAGTTATTTGCTGTTACTTAACCCTTGCACCACACCTGCAGATGTGTGTTTGTTATTAACAGGTAGATGACAGTGCTACATCTATGAGCTTTGGGTTGCCCAGTAAACATGGGATTTGGTTTTCATCACCTAATTACCTGCCAGCTGCTAAGAACTACTGTGGACCTAGGGAGGTCAGTGCTCTGGAACTCTGAGTCAGAGAGCTTCTGTTACAGATCTCAGTGTCAAGGCAGGAGTGGGCCTGCTTTCCATTGAAAGGAGTCCTCCACTCAGCTCTTCTTTCAGGATTAAAACTCATCAAGATGGCCTTGCTTTTGCTCTTATTGGAGCTTAAGAATTGATTTGATTACACTTCTCCCCCCACCCCGAACTTTAAAAATGTGCCAGAAATTTGTTGATTTCTTTGAAAATATTTGCATTTAAATGGCTTCCAAGACAGTTTTCATCCAGAAGTTTGACTTTATTCTTGGAATTTAGTGAAGTTAGTGAGATTTTTTTCTTCCTTTTTGCTTTTGTAGAGACTCCAAAGACCAAGTAAGGATACCTCGCCTTCCCCACCTCATCTCCCATGTTCAGAGATGAACTGTGGACAAGGTTAACTTGTAGGATTGAAATCTGTGACCTTTGATGAACACTCACTGTCTGTAATTAAGAAAACATAGGTGACGATGATGTGGTGGGTATGTCTGGAGTGGAAGTACAGTACGAGGCTAAGAGTTACAGATTTAAAATATTCATTTGAGACAATAATAGAAGAGGTCGAAAGGCAGTCTATGGCTTATGCTATAGGGAATTAGAAACTTTGGAGGGGGGCCAGCAGATGGCATAGTGGTTACGTTGTTGGAATCCTACATGGCCGACTGTGGTTTGAGGTGTAGATGGTAGCTTGAATCTCACACAGGGTGCATGTACATGTATGCCCAAGATCCTAGGAGGAGAATGGAGGAGAAGGGGTTGCGATGTGGCCACCATCCCCCCACCCCCCGTGAGGGGGTGATTATACTCACATTCCCTCTCACTGTCTCTGTCTATCTCTGGTGAGCGCATGTGCACTATGTCCAAAAAAAAAAAAAAAAGAAAGAAAGAAAAGAAAACAACAGAAAAAAACCCCTCTTTTTGGAGGAAAGATGTATTTTGCCTGTGATCATATTTGAACTATGAGAAGAGAAAGGGAGGAGTGCCATTTTAAGTAAGGATGTCTGGGAAAATGATAATAGACAAAAAACAAAGGCAAGAGTCTGGGCCTTGATTGCATCTTCTCAGATACAGTAAAAGGCAGAGGAAGTTTGGGTTCTGGTTTTTGGGTGTGTGGTTGGGAGGTGAGTTCAGTGCCAGAGCACATAAAATATGTGGAATACCAATTTGAAGAATTGAATTCTAGAGAAGTAGACTGTAAAGGACCATTGAAGAGTTTGAATTTATTCTCAAACATGATGTCAATAAATCTGATAGGTATTAGTTTGGAATGGAGATGATAATTTAGAAGCTACTGCAGTAATCTCAGGTGAAAAGTGGTGGTACCAGAGGGTTTCAAGAAGTAAGGAAGTAGACATTTTTAAAGTAAATAATTTAAACCAGCATGCACGAAGCAGTCTAAAAAGGGTTTTCCGCCTTTATTTGTTTCTGTCCTCATATCTATGGAGTAGGCACTGGCCTACTTTTGTCGATGAATGAGTGGAGGCCCTCAGATTAGGCTAGGAGTGGTTAAAATTCGTCAGGCCTTTCTGACTGCCAAGTCCAAGCCTTTCTCCTCCCTGTTTCTGATTCATGAACTGTAGAAATGGAGAAGAGATGAACTTTTTATCCTTTCTTTGTCTCACATTACTTCATTGGAAATTCTTAAATGCATCCAAAGTAAAATTATACTCATGCATATGTGTATACATGCCTGCATGTGTATCAGTATACCTGAGTTTGAATTTTAAGCAGATGTTATATATTAGATGTAGCTAATTAGATTTCACTTTATGGATTTTAGAAAATGTTCTTTGAAAATTTAGAGAAAATGTCAGTCAATAAAGTTTGGGTTATTAATATGTTTTATATCAAGTTAAACTATATGGAAAGGAATTATATTTTCTTCAAAGTAATAATTTTAGTATATAAGAAATGAAACTGTCTCTGTTTCCAAGAAGAAAAATTATGGCATAACCCGGAATATTTAAGAAAGAAGAGTTTGGATTATTTCTCTTATTCATTAAAAGTTAGCCATAAAATTTTTATTATTTGTATTACAAATATAAGAACGTTTACTACACTTGACTGAACCATTATGCCACCTGCTGGTCCATAGAGTGTATTTTTTAGTAAGTGTTACATAGTCTGTTGGAATACTGTGTGTAAATTAATTAAACCTTTGCAGAATATTAGGATCTTATGATAAATTTTCTTCTAAGTCTGAATTTCTTTTTTATTCTTGTTTATTGTTTTGCTTTTCTTTGAAGGTGCCTAGGTCAGTACTGGGTGTTCAGTATGTTTGTTTGTTTGTTTATTTATTTATTTAGATTTTTGTAGGGCACATGAGCTTGCTGGAGAGACAGAGAGACAGACAGACAGAAAATGAGAAATCGCCCCCCAGGGAGGATGGCCACACTGCAATCCCTGCTTCTCCATTCTCCTCTTGTGATCTTGGGCATGCACACACATGCCCGGCGTGAGTTTTAATCCACCAAGTCTGGGACTCAAACCGCAGTCGACTATGTGGGAGTCCAGTGACATAACCATTATGCCATCTGCTGGTCCTCAGTATGTTTATTTTGAATCTTGAGTGACTGTTGGTCATTGTAACTACTGTGCATGGGCCAGCCCTGAGATGAAATTTTTATATTTCATCAAAAGTGTCAACAATTTGCCTCCTCCCCCCCAACATTTATTTATTTATTCACCTATTTATTTGTTATGGTTTTCAAGCCACAGGGTCTGGGTCTTGAACCATGGTTGGCCATGGTTTAATCAGCTTTATCGCTTTAAGAAATTACTTACACTTTTCCAGTTACTAAAGAAAATAAAAAATTAATCTCAGGACCAGCAGTTAGCGTAATGGCTAAGTCGCTGGACTCCCACATAGTCGACCGTGGTTTGCGTCCTGGACCCAGTGGCTTAAAACTCACGCTGGGCGCATGTGCGTGCGTGCCCCAGGGTCCCGAGAGGAGAAGGGATTGCAGTGTGGTCATTCCCCCTGGGGGGTGACTTCTGCTTTCTGTCTCTCTCTGTCTGTCTGGTGAGCGCATGCGCCCTATTGCAAAAACCTCTCCAAAAATAAAAAATAAAAATAAAAAAGAAAAGAAAAGAAAAAAATTAATCTCATTGATTACTTTATACTATCCCTGGCTCTTTAAACTTGAAGTTCTGAGACCTTGAACAGAATTTCCTCTTCTTTCAGTGAAGGAGTTAAATTGGGTAATCTGTAAAGCTTGTTTTAACTCTGTTTTTCTATGATTTTGAATGAAAAATAGAGCAGGAATTCAAATTCAGTAGAACAATATTCCTTTTATTTTCTTTTTCCCATAGGGAGTGTGTGTTCACTGGAGAGAAACAGAAAGAGACTGAGAGGGAGTATTAGAAATCATCTCCCTCCTGGGGGGAAGGATGCAATGTAACCCCTTTTCTTCATTCTCTTCCTAGAAGAGTTTTAAGCCACCAGGTCTGGGACTCGAACCATAGTTGCCATGTGGGAGTCCAGCACATTAACCACTGCACCACCTGCTGGTCACGGAGAATATTTTTGGATATAATGACAATGAGATATTTTTGACTAGAGCAAAAACTTTTTCTTGGGATGTGATAGTGAGTCTTTAAATTCTTTACATAAAAAGCTCAGCAGTTTCTGATAAAATGGTCATTTAAAATGTTATTTTTTTTTTTAAAGAGAGACTTTTGCTGTAGGGTGCCTGCACTTGCTGGAGAGACAGAGAGACAAAAAGCAAGAAATCACCTATAAGGTGCATGGCCATGCCTCAATCCTTTCTGCATTCTCCTCCAGGGAATTTGGACACACGCCCGCACACACACATGTCCGGTGTGAGTTATAAGCCACCAAGTCTGGGATTTAAACCGTGGTCGACTACATGGGAGTCCAGTGACATAACCATTACTCCATCTGCTCATCCCCTAAAACGTTTTCAATACAGCTTTATTCTGCATTTCTCAACCCCCACCCTTTTTGCTTCTGAACCCACCTGTCTCTTCCTCCTCCCCAAATCCACAGCAATATTGATTCTTCTTTAACACTTACATAGTTAATTCAGAGGATATTTAAAAGTTAAAAATTCTCAGACTGGGGGGCCGGCAGATGACATGGTAGTTATGTCACTGACTCTTACATGGTCAGCCACAGTTTGCATTTTTGGATCTGGCAGCTTAAAACTCAAGCCGCCAGGTCCAGAATGTGTGTGAGTGCCCAAGATCCACAGAGGCAATGGAGGAGAAGGGATCGTGGCATGTCCTTCCCCACTGAGGGGTAATTTGTTACTTTCTGTCTGTCTCGCAAAAATCTCTCTCAATAAAAACAAAATTCTCAGATTGGGGCCAGCCTGTGTTGTGGTGGTTAGGGTGACTGGATCCCACATTTCCATCTGTGCAGTCCGAGTCCTGGACCTGGCAGCTTGAGAGACACTCTGAACACATGTGCATGTGTGCCCAGAATACCTATAGGTGGGGGATGGACGAGAGGAGATCGCAGCGTGTCCATTTGGGGTGCTTTCTCACTGTTCTTTCTCTCTATCTTTCCCCATCGACTGCATGTTCCCTCTGGCAAATTTAAAAAAAAAAAAAAAAATGACCTGATTGTTGGTGAATGAAAATAATACTGGTTAGGATAAAAGTGTGTCTCCCTTAGTAATAAGATTCTTTTTATAAATTGTTCTTGGTAAGAGACAACAGATAATTAATTAGTAAGACTCATTTCAGATTTTTACTCACAATGTTCTTTTATTCTGGGTAACATTTGTCTACTGTAAATCCTTTCAAAAATTAATATATATTATGTGTAGAATTAGTTTTAAAATGAAAAATGGCTATTTGCTAAAAATTTCCTATTTTCTAAGCACATACTTTATTTCTACATATGGAAGCTTCTTTTCATGTAAAAGATGCACAGAACAATTCGTATTAAAGAGGAACTGCTTTCTTTGAGTCCTCAAGTATTTCATTTTGGTGGGTGGACAGAAACGACCTGTTTTTTACAGTGATATGACCACAAAATGTAAAGTGAATCACTCTTTTTTAGGAAAAAAATACATTCACTGTGGAAGTGATGTAATTGAACTCAAACCATCAATAGTCATGATGATATATTTTTTAAGAGAAAAGAACCTATATGTATATTTTCTGAAATCCCTTAAAAATTGGAAATAAATGTCAGAGGAACCTGAAAATGAGACATTCACATGTAAATATTTTTTAAAATTCTCTCTCTCTTTTTTTTTTTTTGTTTAGAGGTTTTATTTTGCCTTAGGGTGCATGCTGGAAAGAGAGAAAGAGAGAGAGAGAGGGAAAGTGAGAAATTACCCCCAAAGGGGTGATGATCACTCTGTTGTCCTTTCTTCTCCTGGGATCTGGAGCATGCACACACACGTGCCCAGGATGAGTTTTAGGCTTCTGGGTCCAGGATTGAACCGTGGTCCGCCATGTGGGAGTCCAGTGACATAATCATTATGCCATATGGTGGTTAAGTAGTTGCGTCCCAAATAGCCAACTGCATGGTAACAGTCCCAGGCCCACCAGCCTGAAAAATGTGATATATGTACCCTAAATCCTGAAAGGATAAGAGAGCTGCAGGATTGTGGTATGGCCACATCTGTGCTGTGCCCTGCCCCGGGGATGGGACTACTTTCTCACTTTCTTTCTTTCTCTAGCAAGTGCCCTATAGCAAATTAAAATTTAAAATGAAAATTTCCCACTGGGCTGGCCTGGGAACTGAGTGGTTAAGGGAACCGAATTCACATGAATGATCATGAATCCTAGATGGCTGACTGCAATTCAAACCCCTGCCCTGGTGACATTAATAACACGCTAGGCACAAGTGCATGCGAGCCCAAAATCCTGAAGGGCGGGTGGAAGGGAGGAAGAAGGATTATGATGTGACCGTGTCCCATTAGAGGGTGCTTTCTCTTTCGCTCTTGCTCTGGTGAGTGTATGCACCCTCTGGTAATAAAAAAAGAAATGCAAACAAACAAAACCTGCCTGTTGCCTCTGCTTGATTCTTCTAACAAGTGCCGGTAATGCCTTTGATCCAGAAGATGTGTCTGAATGCTCTCACACACGTCAAGTAGTTCCTTAGTCATGGTCTCACTACCTTTTGAATTTTTCATAGATGATTCCAAGTGTATGGTAGTAACATAAACAAGATCGCCTTTGCATTGATTTTAAACTTTTATATCGCTTGAACATTTTGGACTAGAAACCTTTGCTCTAGTAATGATGTGGGACTCTGGACATTTAGCCAGATGACTGTTGCCCGTGTATTGCTGCCAAGAAACGGGAAGACATTGAGCAGCACGATGCGGAGAATTGCTTTGACTCACCCCTCTCCTCTGGCAGCGGTTGCAGCCTTGTGGCAGCATACCAAATCTGTGTACTTGCACGTTTGAAAGCTGTTTCTTAGGCTCCCACAGCAGTTTGTATAGAGGAGGAGCCAAAGTAAGATGTCTACAGAGACGTTCTCAAAAGCAATTCACGTATCACCTACAAAGAACCCCTTTTAGATACGGTCCTATCGCTACGCTCCTCAGGCTTCTCATAAAGCTTTTGCTTAAGAAGTAGCACTAGGGAAAGGCTTAATAAGTTTTGCTTGTTGAAATCTGTTGAAGATTCTTTTTAAGAAATACGGCCTCAGAATAATTTGAAGCTGGCGGGGCCATTTTCAGCCACCTGGCGGGAACCTGAGCCAAGGCATGCTCCTGCTTAATGTCAGTATTTGAATCCAGGTCTTAAGATTTTCCCTTATGTGTGCATTTTCTGTATCAGAATACCATCCTATGATCAGTTAGAAGTTAATTGAAAAATAATAGATAAAAGGACATTTTAACCATATCAAGAAGCAGTCAGCTGCCCAGATTTGTTAGAAGGATCCAAATAAAAAGAGTTTCAGACCTTGGGGGTTGGAAATGGTCAGAGATAAAAGAATGCTTGGTATATCTGCCCTTACTATGAAATGATGAGACGTTTAGATGGCAGTTTTGAGGGAAATCCAAGCTTTTCTTCTATAGTACAGAAGGTTTGCCTGTGAATTTCTCTTTATTGGCCAACTTTTTGAACACCTGTCAAGGAAGTGGTGCTCCCTCAGCTGAAGCAAGCTTTAGGACAGTGTCACTGGAAAGCAGACACAGTCCTTGTGCCCTAATAGTGAACAACAGCAGCTCCACTTTAGTGACTGATGGGACAGTTGCCTGGTTTCAGCTGTGTGCTTTTCCAGCTGTTCTTTCTCTGACATAGAGGAACTCCATTTCAACACCCTGCTTGCCTTTCCTGCAGAGGCAGCATTTCCCATAAAGATCTTTTAGATTAAAAATGAAACCACTGTACCTTAAGATTTCAGTGTAAACAGTTCATTTCCATTTAGAGAAATATAAAGAAGCAGCATGATATAGTATAAAGAGTTCTAAGTTTGTGCCTTGGATCTTGACTCTGCCACTCAGGTTTGGTGTACTTGAGCTGACCTTTGACTCCCGTGGGCCTCAGTTTCCTCGTCTATAAATTGGGGGGCAAGGTGAGCTCTACGTGCTGGATTTGCAGTCCTTTATTCCATGAAATGAGTGTTTCCTTTTTAGAAGAGTAACTTCTTAAACAGAAATTATCCTAGAAATGAAATATAACACTAAGTACAACAATAACAAGTGCAAAATTTAACCAAGGCTGCAGACACCACTTCTTTTTTTTTTTTGACACTTCTTCTAATAAGTAGGTAATTTCCATTTTATGATGTTGAATTTCCATTTTATGATGTTGAAATATGAAAACACCTTGAAAATTAAGAACTTCAAAAATGTTCATAGAATCTGCTTCCAAAAGCAAAATAAAACAAAAAACATTAAGTCTGTGGGACCAGCAGATGGCATAATGGTTACATGGCTGGACTCCCAGGTAGTTGATTGCAGTTTGAGTCCCGGACTGGCGGCTTAAAACTTAAGCTGGGCTCATGTGCACGTGTGTCCAAGATCCCAAGAGGAGAATGGAGGAGAAGGGATTGCAGTATGGCCATCCTCCCTGGGGATGATTTCTCACTTTCTGTCTCTCTATTTATCCAGCGAGCTCATGCACAATTTTTTCTCACAACGAAACAAAAACATTAAATCTATAACTAGAATAATAATTTAGGTGGATGATTTATATCAATATAGTTTTCATCTGATGTAGTCTAACTGTAAACTTTTATTTGAATTATCACAGACTAATCCTATAAATAATCAGTACCTACCATTTTTGCCCTGATTATGTGTTTAACCTTGTTAATTGTTTTTGTTCATTCATTTCAGTTGGTTATAGCTTCTGTTATTGTTGCTCTTGGTGATAAAAGAATCTTTTCAGCTGTAAACATACAGACAGAGTTAGACTGTCGAGGATTTGCTGGAAACTTACTGATTTCTAAATATCAGATAAAGCTTCTTTAGAACGTGTGGATTTGTTTTCAAGTAGCATAGAACAGTAGTAACAGTAATTACTGTCCTGATATGATTGTAATCCTTTATCATCACCCGGAGTGAATGATAAACGCTATTTGTTAGATTGGATCTCCTTTCTAATGTGTTTATGAGTCAATTGTTTTTCTTGGATGACGTGGAAGGTAATTGAGCTGTTCCTTATTCTTTGTGGTGGTGGAAGAGGTTCAACTTGAGAATTAAAATCAATAGTATCAATCAGGTTGTATGTGTGTGTGTGTGTGTGTGTGTGTGTGTGTGTGCGTGTGTGTCTTAGTTATATGTTGTTTTTTACAAGCTCAGATCAGTGTTTGATGAGGAAATGTTGTAAGGGATAGCTGTTTCCTCATGCAGAGTGTTTTCTTGAGAAAACTGGGTCAGGGCTAGCAGGTTGCATAGTGGTTAGGGTGCTGGACTCCCACATGACTGACCATAGTTTGAGTCTCAGACCTGGTGGCTTTTGCTTTCTCACTTTTTTGGTGAGTACACATGCCCTATAGCAAATTAAATAATAATAATAAATAAACTAAATAATTCCTTAAAAAAAAACAAAAAAAAACACTGGGCCAGCAGATAGCATGAGAGTTAAAGGCACTGGATCCCACAGTGGCCAAATCTGCAGTTCAAGTCCTGGACCTGGTGGCTTGGAAAACATTCTCCTCTCTGAGAGGAGAATGGAGGATAAGGGCGTGCAGCATGGCCATTCATCCTGGGGGTTGATGTCTCACTTTCCCTGTCTGTCTCTGGTAAGCAGCGCATGTATTCAGTAGCAAAGAAAAAAAAAAACATCAGGTTTTAAGTGTAAGCACATAAAAACTTTATAAAACATCCACTAGATGGCACCTTACAATTGCATTTAGAATCAGCCTGCAGCATTTTGGACTACAGGGTATAACTGAAACAAGTTGTTTTGTTTTGTTTTCCTTTTGTGAAAGATAATTGTTCATGAATATCTGGATTCCTGTCATCTTTAAAGTGAAGAAATCTCTTAGCAGTCACTGTATTATCGCTCTTTTCTGCAGGGAACATTTCTATAGCATCCCTGACATATTCTGGAACGCAGCATCACTTTGGTAACCTGTCATTTAAACTCTTAATTTTATAAAAATATTGAAAGTATACAGAAATTGGTTCCCTGCCATTAGCTATTAGTTAGACAGTAACCTTTGTTTTTGCCGGGTATAAGGCATTGTACCATTGCATTTGTATGAATTACATTTTCACTTTGGTTCCAGAGTTCTTTTGATGTTAAGGAACCACTGCTCTAATCATGTGGAAAGTTTCTTAGTATTTGACTTTATTTTCCAAATAGTGAAATCTTAACAAAGTAAGACTCTTTCTTATTAGTACATACAAATTTATGAATGGTTTGGTTAATTTGTTTAGTCTATTAGCTTTTTTTAAAAAAAAAAAAACCTGTTTTTGGAAGCTTACATATTTCAGCATTTTCTTTTTTCCCTTCTAAAGTATTTGTATTTTAAATTAAAGAAAGTTAGAAAAAAATTACCCCCCCAAAAAAACCCTCACCCATAATTCTATCATGGAGAGATAGTCAATTTAGTATTTCTTCTTTGCAGACTTTTTTTGTACTCGTGCACTATAAGCACATTAATCGTATATTGTTACAGAAAGCATAATCATACTCTTAAATCCTATGCTGCCTGTTTTTTTCCATTTAAGTTTATCTTAAATGTCTTTTCATTTCAATGCATGTATTTTTATGAAATTCTTAGTCACTAAACTGTTTCATTTTGGCTAATTTCCCATGTATATTTAGCCCTCTGAATCTCTGTTTTTTCCTCTACCCGTAGACTTTGGGCATTTGGAAGTATTTGTTCATTGTTAATATTTACTCATAAGAGCACTTGATTAAGCATCATAGGTCAACCTAGCATATCCCTTGGTGATAGGAAGTTCTCAAGGATGTGGAACAAATTCGTACCTTTTTATTGTTACATGTGGTTAATTGTTAGTACTTGTTAATTGTAGTGTTTTTCAAGTTAATTTGTATATTTATATTCCATGATATTCATAATGGCAATAATAAACAAACTTCATATATACTTACTATAGGCAAGATACTACTCTGAGCAGTTTACATATACACAAAGATACTTCACAAAGTTCATGGAAAAATAGAATGAAATATGAGTTTATGTTGGCAAGAAATGTTTTTGAAATCCATGCATAGTTTATCATAATACACATTTCTATGAATTTGTTGAAGACCCCCTCATGTGTGTCTATATATATATATATATATATATATATATATATATATACGCACATACATATATATATGTACATAGACATATAACTTTGATTAAACATTGATAGGGAGACAAATAAATAAGGATTTAAATTAAAATCGTAGGTGATAATAGTATATACTAATAAGATAATGTAATTATTTTATATATTATAAGTATAATATATATGAAATATATTTATAGACACTCTATATAAGGCAATCTTCTGAAATCCATTTATTTAATCCTCACAGTAAAGTACATACTATTATCACCCCATTCTTATAGATGTAGATGCCAGGGCACAGAGAGATTAGGCTATTTGCTCAGCATCACAGAGTTGGCAAGTAACTCCAATTGTCTCAGATGCAGTTTAAGACTTCTGGGTGTGGGGGGAGACAAGAGTCCCTGCTGTTAACCTTTATGTCAGATTAGGAGAAGGGCTTGATGTAGACCAAGTGGAGTTAACCAGGATGATCTGGGATTTCTTCAAAGTTGTGTTTAAAGACTTTATTTAAAACAAACAATAAAAAACACTAGAGACTCATGTAGTTCCTTTAAATTATATGAGTGCTTTCAGATTTTTTTTATTGACTGTGACATTGCAAGTTAGAAAGTTCATAATGTAGATACACAGACTATAATTACCCTTGACACAGAAATGTTTTACTTCCTAAAGATGACACAAATGATGCATAATTTTTAATTTGTAGAAACTTTATATACCACAGGAGTGGTATATAAAGTGATTTATTGGGTTGTTGGAAAAGTCATGAAGCATTTTGCATAGAAAACTGGGAAAAATATGTCGTGACTTTTCCAACAACCCAATACTTTACCCGAAAGTCAGGCTGGACTTGAGTTCCTTTTTTCTCAGCTTTGTCCAAGTCATGTTGCTCATTATGGAAGCTGCATGGTTCCCCAGCTGCAGGGGGGCATTTGTAATGGACATTTTAAAAGCCCCTAATATGTGCCAGGCACCAACATAACTCTGGGCAGAGATAAGTGAAATGTAGCCTTTCAAGAAGAGGGTGGTGTGGGGGCACCAACATTGAAAAGGTCCCAGAAATAACAGGTTCCTGTTACAGGGTTCGGTTACTTGATGTTGGGATTATTTGTTTATTTAAAAAATATTTAATTTTATTATTATTTTTAATTTGCTATAGGGCACATGTGCTCAACAGAGAGAGAGAGGAAGCAAGCTACTGGCCAGATCCAGGACTCAACCACATTCGACCATGTGGGAGTCCAGTGCCTTAACCACCATGCCATCTGCTGGCTCTAGGATTGTTTCTTTATAAGATAGAAAAAATAAACAAAACAAATGACTAAACAAAATCAGAGATTCTAGCATAGTCCAATTTTTCTTTCCTCTGAACTAATCCCATGGGAGCTCTGCGAGAGCTCCTTCGGGAGACTTGATATCTCAGTGCCTAAAATTCCTCCACGTAAAGCCATTAAAAATTGCTCTTCTCCAAAGCTATGATTTTAAATTAACATGAATTTATTGTGTTACCTGATAACTCTTGTCTTGTTGGAACAGTCCAGCCTATGACAGCTGAGAAGGAATCAAATCTGGCTTTTTAAAGCTGACAGTCTGGTAGCAATTCACAGCTTCGGTAACAAAATAGGACTTGAACCCTCGGGATGAGAAGAGGCTGGGAGGAACAAGTACCTAGCTTTAGTGTAAGTCAGGATTTCAGATA
>NW_006208752.1:1020091-1102999 GCF_000334495.1 Tupaia belangeri chinensis
GCTCGTGAGTGCTGCCGTGGCGAGAAGACAGTCACACATTGACTATTGAGTCTTAATTTGGGGACAGTGGAGAAATGAGGGAGCCATATCTTTCTCATTGGCCACCTGGGACTATTTGGTTCTTAGGAAGGTCTGGGAAAGCTGTTCACATAGCAGAACTGAAGTCGGGCATAAACGAACACACCTGGCTTTCCCGTTATACTCAGAGGTCCATCTAGGCTGGACCCATTTAGACTTCCGAAGAGTACCTCTTCCATAGGCAAAATATTCCCAAATCCAAATATGTTTCCAGATGCTCAAGATTTCTAAAAAGAGGCCAGTGGTAATAGACATGCAAAAAGCAAGGTGAAGTGGTTCCCAAGTAAGATAAGAATGTTAATTGACTTGAAACTGGCGACAGAGCCCAAGGATGCGAGTGTTCCAACTTACTGTTCATGTACTGTTGGAAGAGAGCAGAACGGGCTGGACTTTGACTCAAACCACTAAAACCACTATTTATGTAATATTTATAGGTGCTCATTTGTGATGGTATTGAATTACTAGGTCTTGCTATATCAGTTTTAAAAGGCATCATCAGATTTTGACAGGTCTGCTAAGCATGTTGCACGTGAGATAAAAGAATTAGGTTTAACTTCTATGCTAAGTGATTATGAAGTCCTTATAATTTGAAAAGGTGCATATTTATACTATGTAATATTCAGAGTAGATAAGTTTGCACTAGTAGAACAAGTTTGATCTTTGTTGCTCTTCTGAAAGTTTTAAAATCGCACCGTGTTTTACAAATGGTTCATGAGCTTGCATTGCTGACTGGAACTTGCAAATATGGTTTTTCTCACTGGGTCTTGGCACAGCTTGAGTATGTGTGTTATACTATGGTGCTTTACACAAAGGGAGTAGCAGCAATTCATTCTTTCCTGTAATGTTTTTAGAAATGATACTGAATAGTGGAAGCAATTATGCTGATAATGCTTTAGAAACCTGTTTTACAAGATTAAACCAATTTAGATCACAAATAATCAATACAAAGACATTGCCGTAATAACTGATGTAGAAGCTTTACGACAGGAAGATAGGAAGCAATCAGAAGTCACATAGAAACACACAAGCTTACCAAGGATACTTTAGGAATATAGTAGGTGAAGTGAGCCTCACGTATTCCTGAAAATAGGTAGGGAAAAAGGTTTAGGTAATGTAGGCCTTAAGGGAAGTACCTAGTGAAGCTTGTTTTAAGATGCCTTAAATTAGGACCAGCAGTTGGCGTAATGTCTATGTCACTAGACTCCCATGTAGTCGACCACGGTTCAAGTCGCAGACCCGATGGCTTAAACTCACGCTAGGTGCATGTGCGTGCATGTCCAAGATCCCAAGAGGAGAATGGAGGTGAAGGGATTGCGGTGTGACCATAACCCCTGGAGGGTGATTTCTCACTTTCTGTCTCTTTCTGGCGAGCAAAAACCTCAAAAAAAAAAAAAAAGCCTTAAATTATTTTTAAAATTTGAATTTTTATGTACTGAGTTTATTTAGAATAGTAATTCTCAAGTAGTCCCACCACCCTCCAGGGAATATTTAGAAAATTGTTGGACTTGGTCACAGGGACTGGACAAGGTCACCGGCTGGGATTGAGTGTAGGGATCAAAATGTGGGGTGGATCCTTAATAGCATTAACTGAGCAGGGAGTCAAACAGTTTTTACCAAATAAAGAATTGTCCAACCCCAAATTACAAAAGCATCCTCACTGAGAATTTTTTGAAAGATTTACTTATTTATATATTATTATTATTTTTCCATTTGACCAGAGAGTGAGAGAAAGGGAAAGTGAGATAGCAAGCCGTCAGGTCCAGGTCTCGAACTGTAGTCAGCCATGTAGGAGTCCAGCACCCTTAACCACCATGCCACCTGCCAGCCCCTCACTGAGAATTACTAAGCAAAACCAAAAAAGTAATTGGAAGTTCCTCCCAACTGGACTCTGAGGACACATGTCATGTATGTAGAGAATACAGTAGGTGATACTGTGGTCCTGTAGAAGTTCTGGGTATTTTCACACCTTTTTTTATTATTGAGGTGAATTATCTCAGTTTTACTTAGCTGCAGAACCAAGGGTAAATTTTATTTCACCTTGTTAGAATTAAACAACAGAGGGCGCTTGTCGATATGAAATTCCAGAGCCAAATACCTGCCGACCGTAAAAGTCGGTCTAGACCACGGAGCGGCCACACCGGCAGCTGCCCTCAGTTAAGGCGTGTTCTCAGCAGCAGCTGATAATGCCAACACTGTAATCAAACATGAATAAAATGACACTCATTGAGCATTCTCGATAACTGTGCAGTGTAATGAAATTCCAAGGATAATTTGTAGTTAGGAGAAACTAGGCATTGTAATTTTACTACATATAAAACTAATTTTCTTCCTCCTTTTAAAGGCAGATGTTGAATAAATTCATGAAGATGTTAGGAATATGGGTGAGGTGAGTGAAACCAGAGGAAAGAAAGGAGACATTTTTATCTATTTATTTATTTTGAGAGGTTTTTGCTATAGAGTGCACATGCTTGCCAGAAAGACAGAAAGTGAGAAATCACCACGCAGGGGGGATGGCCATGCTGCAATTCCTTCTCCTCCATTCTCCTCCAGGGATCTTGGGCACGTGCACACACATGCACCTGGTGTGAGTTTAAGCCACCGGGTCCAAGACTCAAACCATTTTCGACTACATGGGAGCCCAGCGACTTGGCCATTACTCCAACTGCTAGTCCTGGAAACCTTTTTTAAAGAAGGAACGTTTGCTTGTTTTCTTTCAGTGTTGCTGAGTTTGAAGATGATTTTTTGTGAATTCTGGAGCCATCTCTAACATTTGTCCACAATTCCGGTTACTTTAGGACAATGGATTCATTCATGCATGACTTATTAAAGCGTTTTTGTAATAAGACTGTCTCTATCACGTGTGGAAGACAAACTTGCAAAAAAAAAATGTCTGTTTAAGACGATGTCAGAATAACTGAATAAAATGCTGCGTGATCAAGGGGACTCCCTGTAGCAAACCAGCTCTGGTTTCTCATAATAGGGAAGTCACTTAAGTTACCTGTAAATGAGATAGAGCAATATTTCTTCTTTTGCACTAGACCCCATAACATGGGCTTACCAGCCAGGATGGCTCTTGCATAAACAGACAACAGAATTTTAAAATTCAAACTTAATTAGGATATTATATGCGGAGATTCTGCCTCCTTCCTATGTACATAGTTAAGTAAATGTTTCACTTCTTAATACTCAGACTGTAAAACTGGTCACAGTAATTGAATTACAGACAAAAAGGCCATTTACTGCAGTTGCAGTAATTATATATTGAAGCAGTTAATTTTGAGCAAGTGTGAAAAGTTGTCACATGGTCATGGAAAGGATCAGGAAGAGAAAATGACTTTCCACTGCAGAATATTGATTTGATACCTTAGAAACCTGACATTTTGTCTTCTGTTAAATTAGATTGAAGATAACTTATTGGTTTTCCTTCTTTTTTTGCTTATGTCAAATGAGAAAAACACAGAAACGCATAAAGACAAAAATAGGTATCACCCAATACAGATCCTGCCCTATGTTCCTGCGGACATTTGGATATTTATCCTCCCAATATTTTTTTCTAGGCATAAGCACACCTTTATAGTTTTCTGTTGTTGTTAATTAGAATCATAGTGTATAAATGTTACAACAAATGGATTTAATGAAGTGAATTTTTATTGATTTTTACTCTCAACTTTCTATGCTCTTATTAGTTAAAAAATTTCGTTCCTGTTTCAGTGTTTTATTATTTTACAAAGATGGTGGAATTCTAGGTGTGAAATGGTGTGGACTTGTACATTTTAATTTTATTTAGAAATTTTGGACTTGCACATCTTAGAAATAGATTTCTTCATGTGTTCCTACCTGTCTGTAAAATCACTACCATTTGACAAGGATGGGGGGAGGCAGGGTCTTCTTTTTCAGGGAAAAGAAAATAGCCATTTTGCTAGTGAATAAAAACTTCAGGGTATTATAAGATTTAACAATCACATTTGCCTGATGCTGACAAATACAGTGACACACATTGATTGCTTGTTTGTTTTAATTCTGTTCCCTAAAACTTTGATGCATGTGCTTTGAGTCATAGTGTTCATTCATATACTTACACGTTAAGTGCTCCTGGTAGAAGCTATCAGGTTATTAGTCAAGAATATAAATATACTGAGTGCTGACCTTATGCATGAACCTTGAAAGTGGGGTTTGGCTTTTGGTGTCATGATCAAACTCAACCCTATTTCATGAGAGCAAGGAATACTTTATGTCAAAGTGAGTGATGTTCCCAATACCTGTCCATGAGTCAGTTCTACACTTTGTAGAGAATGTATGTGCATGCATATACTCACATATTGACTGTAAAAACTTAGTCTTTTTTTTGTTTGCTTTTTTTTTTCCACGCAAGTATTCTTTTTGTTTTTACCCAGAAAGATTCTAATGGGAACGTTCAAGCTAGGATTATAAATCTTGTGTAGGGTTCAGTTAGATTTTACTGTTTTTACCAACTGAACTTAAAGGACTTGTTGGTTATCAAAAACAAGAGCCAGCCAGTTACGTCAGTGTCTGCTGTTTCCTCCTTGCATTAAAGAGCCCAGATGGAAACTATTTATTTAATTTCTACATACAATAGCTGTTGCAGGTAAGAAAGTATTGGGTCATCAGAAAAGTCATGACACACTTTTGCATAGAAAAAATGTCATGACTTTTCTGACAACCCAATATAATATAGTGGTCTATATCTTCTGTAATTATTTAAAGTAGACTATGGATGACAAGGATATTGTTTTAAAATAAGCTTGCTTCCTTATTGAAGCTACGTGTCATCATTAGACTTTTGCTGTAAAAGAAAGTGTGGAATGTTAAGATTACATTTTTAAATATAAAATGTAAATTCTATTTGGGTTTAAGGTCCTTTAAATTTTTCTTATAATTGCAGTTTTTCTGAGTTAACAGTTCCTATCCAAGGAGATGCTGAGTGACTTTCCAGCAGTGTCTGACGTCACACAGATGGAACTGAGAGGGTTTCTCCGGTGGGTCACACAGATGGAACTGAGAGGGTTTCTCCGGTGGTCGGATGGCAAGTCCTTCTAACACCACAGGAGGCGGAAGTAGCCTAGGAGGTAGCAGCTGCAGAGCACGCAGCTACTTCCAGCTCCACAACCAGAAGCCACTAACTCAGAAGACCCAATTTCAGGGAACATCTTTCCCACAGTTGGGAGTTCCTGACTGAAGAAGCATCAGAGTCAGTTGTGAGCAGGGAGATGAGTGCTTTTCTGAGATCACAGATCCTGGGATTTGTTCAAGAAGAGCAACTTTGCAATTACAAATACACTTTTAACTGCAGTAATTTGTTATCAGTTTTCAAAAGAGAAGTGCTGGTTGATAGGCCACTTCCTGCCTTTCATTTTTTTTTTTTTCCCTGATTTTTAGACAAAGTGGGTGGGGGAAAGCAACACCGTAGAAATTGCAGTCCTTTTTTAGGAGTTGTCCTAAAGCGTGAACAACTGAATTGGGTATTTTAGAAAGTAAAGTTGGCTCTTGTGTAAATGCGGTTCTAATTTTGGGGTAGGGTCTCTACAAGTAGCTTCCAGATGACTTCTGCCAAATTAGTAGCAGGGTTCAACAGTGTGATCTGGGAAAAAAACCCTGAAGAACAGAAAGTAAGAATTTCTAAGCATCAGGAGCCAGGGTGTTACACAGACTGACATGTGGCTGCCAATGTCAAGAAGCAAGTTTTAAGGAAACAGGAAACCCATCTGACAGCAGACAATATCCGACAGAGTAAAGACACTGATTTGTCAGTTTGACAGGTTCTTGTTCTTGGAATCAGCACAAAGCTTCCTTGATCCGCTTAACCTGAGGGTATTTAAGCAGGTGCTTGCCTTAAGAAATGTTGGAGGCCATAATTTGGGTCCACATTAGGGTACTTGCAAAGTAACACTTGAACAATCCCTAACCAAGATGATTCTTCTAAATGAAAATAGAGGAAGGAAAGTGTGTGGGAGTGAGATGAGATGGGAGGACTCATCCAGGATTGAAACTCATTAAAGTTTTCAAAAAATTACAAGTCAAAAAGGTACTCCTAGTGGTTGGAGGCCTAGACTCCCACATGGCCGATTGTGGTTTTAGTTTGGGACCTGGGGCTTGAGAATTACACTGGGTCTGTGTGTAAGTATGCTCAAAATCCAAGAGAATGGAGAAGGGACTGTGGCATTGCCATCCCCTCAGTGGATGATTTCTCACTTTCCCTCTCACTGTCTTTGGCCAGTGCATGTGCCCTATGGCAAAAACCTTAAAAAAAAAAGTTATACCATTCACCTTTCTTCTCAGACTTCTTTTGTTTGTTTGTTTGTTTTTGTTTTTGTTTTTGTTTTTGTTTTTGTTTTTGAGCTCTCACTATTGATGCATCTGTAAAAGGATAGTGAAGATTGTCCTGCCATGCATTATGGACCCTGATTTCTACTTTTCTGATCGCTTTCTATCTGCTGTTAAGTGATGCCTCACAGACCTTCTCTCTGTGTCTTAGAGCTTTCTTTTTATTTTCTTTCTTTCTTTCTTTTCTTTTTTTTTTAAACAGATTTTTGCTGAAGGGTGCATGTACTTGCTGGAGATACAGAGAGAGAAAAGGTGAGAGATTACCCTCCAGGGAGGATAGCCATGCTGTAATCCCCCCTCTTCTATTCTCCTCTTGAGATTTTGGGCACATACACACAGCCGCCGGGTCTAGGACTCTAATTGCAGACAATTATGTGAGAGTCCAGCGCCTTAACCAGCATGCCACCTGCTGGCCTCCTCCTAGAGCATTTTGACTAATAACCACAGAATCCTTCATTCAATCTTTCATTTTCTGATTGCCATTTCTACTGATTTCTTGGTAAACTCTTAGCACCAGTTTTCACTCCTAAATTTTGTAACCACAAGATTTTTGTTAGATATGTACCTTTTCTTTGAGATATCCTCTCAAATAGCAATAAATCTTGAGACTTATAAATTGCCTTCAAAATAGATCATTGCTTGTCTACCCCATTCTGCTATGACTTCACTCATTAGGATAATAGAATAAAATTGCTCTTCAGAAGCTTTTCCTAGACTGATCCAGTTCATTTTAGAAAGTAAAAGTGAAGAAGAAACTAAGTTTTTTCTATTATCTCACCGTGAATAAATCTGGAATTTTTGACTTTTATATACAACACTTTAATAATTTATGTTTTTATAGTACAGATTTAAAATAATTTCAGATTAATAATTTAGTGAAAAATATTTTTGGAAATACATACAGATGGGGCCAGCAGATGGTTAAGGTGCTGAATCCCTCATGGCCTACTTCAAGGTTGGAGTCCCTACCCAGTGGGGTCCTAAAAAACACACTGGGCATGTGTGTGGTCATGCTCAAAATGGTGAGAAGAGAAGGGATTGCTGCATGGCCATCCCCCTGGGGCGTAATTCCTCACTTTCTCTGTCCTTCTTCAGCAAGCATGCGTGCCCCATGGGGTGGGGGGGGAATACACACACACACACACACACACACGTACGTGTATGCATTTATTTAAATACACATGTATTATATACATATACATATTTCTATGACTGTACAGATCAAAACCATTTGTGTAAATGAGACCCAAACTATATACCAGCATAAAAAATAATATTTAGTTTTAACTTAACCTCTTATGGACTCAGTTTTACAGATCTTTACATTTCTGAGTTTGGGCCATGATTCCTAAGGTTCATATAAATTCTGGAATTGTGCAGTTTTATTTGCTAACCAAAATGTATGTTTCATAGACTCCAAATATAGAAATAGCAATGAGAGAAACTTTTATTTGCTTCAATTTCAGCAGTAGTTTTCAGTATTAACATCAGAATAGCTGTGTGTGTGGTTTTTTTTTTCCCTTTCTTTCTGTTCCTTCCTTCCTTTCTCATTTATTTATTTATTTATTTATTTATGCCATAGGGCACATGCTTTAAACAGAGAGGGGAAGTGAGAAATCACCTGCCGTCCCCCAGAGGGCATGGCCATACCATAATCCCTTCTTTTCTGTTCTCCTTTTGGTATTTGGGCATACATGCACCTTTATCGGGTGTGATTTTCAGACCACCTGGTCTGAGATTCCTGTTTTTTTCTTTTTAATGTTTTCAAGTTCAGTCCTTTTTGGTGTAAGTACCTGACCAGTACTTTCTGACTGCAGCATCTTGGGAGCATTCCAAATAGGTTTTGAGAACAAACTATAGTTATAGAATTCCAAATAGTCATCGGATGGTAGGGGCTCAGGTCCTATTATATTCCTGAGTGTCAGTACCTTTAGTACTGACAGCACTTAGGTCTCCCTCCCACTCCCCCATCCCTCCTCAGCCCTTCCACCCCTACACGCTTCTCTTCTTTATCTTACCCAGCATATGAGATTTGTGGAAGTAGAGGAGAAATTGCAATCATATAGCTGTTGGATAGCAGCGATAGCTCCAGGATGAATCTCAGAGTTTTTCAAACTAAGTTTAACACAGATTCCAGAATATTTTGTATACTAAATAAAGCACATCTTAGTAGTGAAATACATGGTTTTATTTTTTATAGTACTCTTACATACTTACACTATTTATATAATTTTATATAGTGCCTATAATAATACTTTATTTGAACTAAAAAGCCAGAGTAAAAAAAAATCACGTGACAAAGTATTTATTCTTAAATCTGTCTGTTTATATTTTACTTGTTCTACAAAATTATTAAATGATGGGATCAGCAGATGGTGTAGGGATTAAGGTGCTGGACTCCCGCATGCAGACCCATGGTTCGAGTCCCAGACCTGGTGCCTGGAATATCATGCTGGGCACGTGTGCCTAAAATCCAGAAGGAGAACAGAGAAGTGAGGACTGTGGTATGGCCATCCCACTCGGGGATGATTTCTTACTTTCTGTCTTACTGTTCCTCCCTGGTGAGCACATGTGCCCTATAGCAAAAACCTTAAAAAAATACTAAATGGGTTAAAGGATTATTTAATAACACAGCTTTTATAAATGACCAGTTTAAGGCAATGATTTGATTGTAGTTCAAGCTCATAATACTAATTATTGTGAAGTTAAGCTGTACTGAGTCACTTTAGCAGTACACGGTACACATCACTTGAAAAAGAAAATGACAGGTTAAACTGACAGTTAATTGCCATGTATTTTACTTCTGAGCCCCTCAATCTTTCGAGGTCTTAACAGAAACCTCTTTTGCCTAATCATATTTCCTTAAATGTATCACAAAGTACATAGAGTTTACAGTTCTCCCAAATGCATCTGAAGCATGGAAAAGAGGTCTGTGGACAAGAGTGTGACAGCGGGTAGTGTTGCAGCTGAACCACCTGAGTTCTGAATCTTGGTTACCCAGGAGCTGGTTCTTCTAGCCATGTTACCTGGGGCAAGTTCCTCTCTGTGCCTCAGTGGCTTTATGTGTCAAATGTTGCTAATTATAGCTCTTACTGCATAGGGTTTTTGTGAGGATTAAAGAAACTAATGCTTGTAAAGAGTAAGAGTTGTACCTGGTATATGGTTAACTTCAGAAAGAAAAGGAAAAAAAGATATACTTGGCACCACTATTTTCCATGTTTTGTTCCACATGAGAATACAAATTCTAGTTTTAGACAAGCCTTTCCTTCTTTTCAGTAAAATGTGACTTAATAAATGGACTGTTAAAATTTCCAGAAAGGAAATACTGCTTTTGTTCTATAGTAGTCTTTTTGATTTTGTAATCCTGAATACATATTTAGAACATTTAAATATTATTGCAGAGTTTCTAATACTATCAGCCTATGACGATTTTTCAGTAAAAGGTTTAGAAACTGTTTTGGAAGAGAAGTGTTGCAAGAGTAGTGACAGTAGTTGTCTGGACTTGGCATTGTCAATGATGCTGCACTTCCAGTGCCCAAGGACACACCCTTTTGTCTACTGTTCATGTAGAGTGGCACTTTAATTCCCTCCTGAGCCTTCCATCATAAAGGAGCTCTTCAGTGTTTCAGCTAGCTCCTCTCTTGGGTGCATGAATGCTTTGGATTGTTGTGAGGAAGCCCAGGATTTAAAAGTTCAGATTCACCCAGGTAGTACCTGTCTGAGCTGCATATTGTGGTATTCATTGGATTTTCCATTGTCATTGGCAGTTTTGCTCCAGATAAGGCTCCTGTCATTCTGAACAATTGCAGTAGTATGAAGGTGGTTAACTCGTAACCATCCACTTAGATATCTGAATCATTAGAAATTAAGAGTAATTTCTGAAAGTGTAACATCCTTCATGATAAATTATACACTGAGTTAATATAAAATGAATTATTTATTAATAGTCTCCAGGCTTTGTTTTTTTATTTTTTACTTATTCATTCATTTATTTTTTGGTTTGACCAGAGAGAGACAGAGGGTAACAGTGAGAAAGAAAGGAAGTGAGAAAGTAAGCCACCAGATTCAGGATTTGAACCCTGGTCAGCCATGTGGGAGTGTCCAGCGCCTTAACCACCACACCACCTGCTGGTCCCCTCCAGGCTTTCTTTTAAGGCATTAGAAACTGACTTTTTGTTTGTTTGTTTGTTTGTTTTTAAGGAAAAGGAGCTTTTTCATATATTTTCTAAATAGATATTGGGAAGTCATATTAAATATTGAAGATTTTTTTTTTCTCAGCACAGGGTTCTAAGAAAGCACATGAGAAGTGTTTAAAATGTCACTAGTTAACTTAGTGAATGCATATTAAATTCAGTATTGTAATTTTCAAATTATAGAATTCAGTGTTAATGAATGGTAGCAACAGAAAGGGTAGGCATAACTTGTGAGAAAAAAACACAAGTAATGTGGGGTGAATACACAACATAGCTAATGCAGGTGTTTTTTTTTTTAAGAGATCCACCTCTTCAGGCAAGAAACTAAAAAAATTAGCATAAAGGCTATGAGAGGGACTGTGAAGCTGATTAATTATGCATTTCTCTTCCTGTAGAGGGTTGAGATAAGGGGGCAGAGCCTTATGTATGGGGGGGGGGAGTTGGAGGTGAGAAGTGGGATAGGGGACTGTGCAGTACAGCCTGGTACCAGCGAGAGATAAGGAGGTAAAATCATAGCATAGAGTAGTGATAACAGACCTTCGAGGTCTAACCCAACCCTCCCATGTTTCAAGATCTGCCACAGTTTTTCTATTTCACCGGTTCTTAACTTGGTCCATACACAGGCCTGATATTGGACATTTTTCTCTTTTTATGAGGTGAAAACCAGGACTGCATATTGAGTATCCTTATTGTCAGTCTGGTACTATAATTGATCCACTTTTTCTGGTTCTCCTGTGGGGAGGAAAAAAAAGATCTTTATAAACATGAGAAAACAAGTATGAGAAACACAAAATGTCATTACACTGTGCATCTGTGGTTAGATCATTTTTGACCATTTCTGTGTGAAAGCCTACAGAATTCCAGTTCTGTTCTCCCTTAAGCATTACTTTCCTGTAAAGGCTGAACTATTTCTTCTTAAGAGATTTCAGAAATGGCCAGGCCACCTGACTTTGTTCTAGTATTTCATCCCTCGGAGAGTTTCAGATCCTACCTTAGTCTTAAATAATACAGTTAGGAACTGCAAACAGCTCTTTTCAGATTTTTCAAAAGGTTATTTTTAATGATGCCCAAAGTATTGGGTTGTCGGGAAAGTCATGTCATATTTTTACATAGAAAACCATAAAAAATAAGACATGATTTTCCTGACCACCTAATAAGTGAAACCAGGTTAGAGTTGGCATAATTTTCCATGGCAAGAAACTTCTGGAACCTAGGGTTCCTCCCTGGCTGTGCCATCAGCGGTGTGAACATGTATTGCTATTACAGGGTTAACAATGGGACGGACAAATTGTGGTCATTAAAGGGAATAAGGAGAAT
Source organism: Tupaia belangeri chinensis (assembly GCF_000334495.1). Taxonomy (NCBI): domain Eukaryota; kingdom Metazoa; phylum Chordata; class Mammalia; order Scandentia; family Tupaiidae; genus Tupaia; species Tupaia belangeri. Next base: position 1,032,022 of record NW_006208752.1, read on the forward strand.
TGCCTGAATTCTCCAGTGGCTTTGTAATTGCCAAGGACCCTGGGGCCAAGAATGTCTTATGTATTATCTATTCCCTGATGGTTTGGACCACACTTGTTGCACTCTATTACATGCTGTCTAGTTCCCAAATGGTTTCATTATTATATAGGTTCTATCTCACCAACAAATTCTGCATTAGTCCAACTCATCTTTCACAATCAGTGTCATATCTCTTAATGCTACTCCATTAATAGGTCTTCAAAGGTTGACTTGGGCTCAGAGGGTCTCCCTAGAGGAACGGTATAAGAGCTACAGAAGGGAGCTTGTCTGTCTGTCAGGTACTGATTTAGCAATCATCAAAGGAATCAGCTGGAGAGCTCCGCAAGCTGAATTCTTCTTTGACTCTTCAGTGAGCCTTACTTTCTAGTTTGAGAAAAGCTATAATATGATATGAAACATTATCAGATATTTGCTGTTATTCTGTGATTTGGCAGACAATGAGATTTTTCTTTCTTTCCTAGACCCTGATGGTCAAGACTTTTATTTTCTCCAGTTGGTTCCTTGCCAAATTCTCACCCAAACTTAACTTTTATTCTTGATAATATGCTATTACATATTTTAAAATTTCAAAAATACTTGGACATAAGGAAGGACCTGTCTTAGTTTATTTATTTATTTGCTGCTATAACAGAATACTTGAGACTGTGTAATTTATAAACAGTTTTATTTTGCTCGTGGAGGGTGAGAAGCCAAAGATGAATCTAGTGAGGGCTTCTTTGCTGTGTCATCCTATGGCAGAAAGGAAAAGACAAGGAAAGAGAGCAGCATTAAATTTGCAGCCTCATGCCATTTTATTACAGTTAAATAATCCATTCCTGAAGGGGGAGCCTTCATGGCCTAAACATGTCCTATTAGGTCCAAACTCCCAACCCTGTTGCATTGAGAATTAAGGGTTCAATACATACTTTTTTGGGGGGCTAGGAGGACATTCACATCATAGCAGGATCTTTTTCTAGTACAAAATATGTTCTGAATTTTTGCTTATATGTACTTAAAAATATTTGCAATAAACATAGGAGATGGTATGCTCCTGTGGGATTGCATGGCAGGTGTGTCGAGCGCCTTCCCCTTACCTCCTGTGTTGTTTATGGTCATGGCAAGCATTCCCGATATCTGTTAAACTGAAACCTGCCTATTGTGTTCAGTGTACAATGCTAAATTCAGTTAAAATGTTGAGAAACCGTGTTGTTTATTTCAACCCTGCCTCTCAGAAACATTAGATGGAGATCCATGTGCTCTCCATCAATAAAGCATATTTGTTTTGAAAGACACAGCACTCATGGGCTGTCAGTCATAACAACTTCTAAGAGTACTTTAAGAGTTGTGACATCAATATTTACAAAATGCAAAGTGGAGAAAAGTGCATTGAGTCACAGATGCGTGTGCTGTCTTATTGCCTGATTCCCATTCTCCCTAGTGTAGTTAGTAGGCTAAATCCATATGAAGGACTATTTTTGAAATATGAATGGAAATTTGGGAATCCTCCAAAGTAAATACAGAGAAACACTAATTAAATGCCAAAAAGGCTTGTAAAATGGAATTACTTTTCCTCCCACACTGAATGTATTGATTAAAAACTAAAATCAGTGGTAAAATTAGGTGGATGAAAGTACCTGTGTTTGGGGCTTGAAGTTCCAAGCTTATAGGCTGCATCCCTAGTTTGTACCTTAGTGGCTTTGGAAAGATGATGTAAATCTCTAGGTCCTTGTCATTTGGCTATAAAATGGGCAGGATTATACCCACTTCACAGGATTATATACTATTTAATAAGTAAATGTAGACAATAAAGGCTTTGTAAGTTGTACAGTGACACTTGATTGCAAATTACAAAGTAGCTTAAGTTGTCTTAAATGGAATACTGACTTCGTATTGGAAACTATATTTGGAATTTATCAAGGAAATATACTCATTCTATATTGTAAGGTACTTTACAAATTAAAATGGATTTTCTTAGATGTGTTAGAAAATGACTTTAATATTACTCTATTATAATCCTTTTTTTTTTCCAAAAAGAAAGTGAAATTAAAAATAGTATGGTATCACTGAGGTCTCTGTTGATTATACATATTTTTAAGAAGTTTTGTGGCCATGACGTTCTCTTAAGTGAGAGTACTTTCTCTATGGTCCCTTGGACATAATGCCTTTGTATAAATGTGGAAAGTCTTGGTAAGACACTCATCTCAAAGCACTGTGGAGATTCCAGGTAGAGAGAAACTGAATTAATGAGAAATGGTCTTAGTAGAGTTAAGAATCTTGCTTAGGGGGAAAATGACACTAAATTTGAAAATCCCTGGGCTTAATTCAATACTTGGATAATTGCTAGTCTCTGAAATTAGCTCTAACATCATGCCTTAATGATATAGAAGAGCTTCTTAAATGATTTCCCAGGTTTACATGGTTTATAATTTTTTATAGAGGAGCTTTTTTTAAAAAAAAAATTCTATAAAGCACTACCTTTATATTTAAATAGGTTGCTGGAAGATAAAAATTTGGCCAGCAGAGGGAGCAGATTTACGTAAATTGGGTTTTAAGAAAAATACTCTAAAGATGCCTCAGTAAATGTGTGGCTTGTGGGTATAGTTTTACATTCTCATTCTATGCATAGAGAGAAAAACAGAAGGAAGGAATCAGGTCATTTCACAACTTTTGTAGTTTTTGAAAAGGAAAAAAGGCAAGCAAATCGCATACAAATAGTAACTGCATTTGTTGTCAGTGTCTCTTAATTCTGTGAAGAGTCTTTTGTAAATAAATGCCATAGATTTAATACACTTAGTAGATAAGAAGCTTTCAGTGCTTTAACCTGAGGTTAGGCCACATTCATCCCCCACATTCATCCCGAACACCTGAGAGAAATAGAGAGAAATAGAAAAGGAATTGCTAATGTTCTGAACAAGGCACTGCTATGACTGAGTCGCAGTAAGCACTTACATTTTCTATCCTATGCATTGTATCAGGAAACTGGAATATATTTAAGCAAAAATAATTTGCCATGCATAAAGCAAGTATAAAACAAACGGTTTTCTGCTCTTCTGTAGTTACACAGAAAATATAAATGGTACCACATGCATTCTAATTTCCTTGACAAATATGCAGGCAGGTATAACATCATTATATTCATGCATTTTCAAGCGCTAATGATTAAATACATATAATATTCAAGGCAGTATTCTCAGCATTTGGGAATATAAAGATAAGTAACAGTCTGGTTTCATGTAATTTATAATTTAGCAAGTGAGGAGTTAACTCACTTCCACCGTGCCCAAGTGTAAAGCAGGTAGGCCTTTCACAAGCTAGGATGAGCTGCTTCAATACACATTGTGCCCTAAAAAAGGAGAAAGAGCAGTTCTTTCGTACTTCCAGAAAAAATATTTTTGTTTTGCAACTGTTAAGACTGAGAAATTTTGCTTTATAAAATGAACTAAATATGACTGCCATTTAAATTATTTGCCATCTTTTAGAGTAAAGACAATTAACTTAGGAAAAAGATTCCAACGAATAATATTACAACATCGATTCTTTATCATTGTTTTGGAGGCATTTTATTGTTGTTTTAGTTTTTTGTTTGTTGTTGTTTTGCTGTTGGGTTCCTACACTCATCAGAGAGAGAGAGGAAGAGAGAGAGGGAAAGTGAGAAAGCACTGCCCGGGGGGATGGCCATACTACAGTCTCTTCTACTCCGTTCTCCTCCTGGGGGTTTATGTATAACATGTGCCCAGCATGTTTCTCTAGCTGAGCTGGATGGGTTTGGAACCATGCAGTCAGCCATGTAGGATCCAACTGCTCCAGCTACTCTGCCACTGGCTGGGCCTCGAAATGGTACCACATGCATTCTAATTTCCTTGACAAATATGCAGGCAGGTATAACATCATTATATTCATGCATTTTCAAGCGCTAATGATTAAATACATATAATATTCAAGGCAGTATTCTCAGCATTTGGGAATATAAAGATAAGTAACAGTCTGGTTTCATGTAATTTATAATTTAGCAAGTGAGGAGTTAACTCACTTCCACCGTGCCCAAGTGTAAAGCAGGTAGGCCTTTCACAAGCTAGGATGAGCTGCTTCAATACACATTGTGCCCTAAAAAAGGAGAAAGAGCAGTTCTTTCGTACTTCCAGAAAAAATATTTTTGTTTTGCAACTGTTAAGACTGAGAAATTTTGCTTTATAAAATGAACTAAATATGACTGCCATTTAAATTATTTGCCATCTTTTAGAGTAAAGACAATTAACTTAGGAAAAAGATTCCAACGAATAATATTACAACATCGATTCTTTATCATTGTTTTGGAGGCATTTTATTGTTGTTTTAGTTTTTTGTTTGTTGTTGTTTTGCTGTTGGGTTCCTACACTCATCAGAGAGAGAGAGGAAGAGAGAGAGGGAAAGTGAGAAAGCACTGCCCGGGGGGATGGCCATACTACAGTCTCTTCTACTCCGTTCTCCTCCTGGGGTTTTTGAGCATGTATAACATGTGCCCAGCATGTTTCTCTAGCTGCCAGGGATGGGTTTGGAACCATGCAGTCAGCCATGTAGGATCCAACTGCTCCAGCTACTCTGCCACTGGCTGGCCCTGCTCCTGTTATTTTAGTTATGACTGGAGATGATTAGGCAAAGGAGGATCTCGATTTCTCTTAACTTTAAAAACTACAACTATGTCATATAAAAGAAAAATGATCATTTTAAACTTTGACTATTTTTGATGAAATTTAATGTATCTGCTTTTTTAAAAAACACAGGATTACTCTTAAAATTTAAAAGACAGCATATGTAAACTAGAACACAGAAGAGTAAATAATCAATGTTCATTAATGGGTGCAGGAGAAAAGGGAGAGGGTAATTCTCTTAGGTTAGAATTATGCATGAGGGTTGTTCTTTCATCACATCTGCTGCATAAAAACTATTTTGTTTTTTAAGAATTATTTAATTATATTTATTACTATTATTATTATTATTCAATTTCCCATAGGGCATGTGCATTCACTAGGGAGAGAGAAAGTGCTGACGCAAGCCGTTAGGTCCAGGACCTAAACCACAGTCGACTATATGTGAGTCCAGTGCTCCAGCCACCATGGCCCCATAAAAACTATTTTGAAATAGGTAAAAATCACTAGATATTTTAAGTTCATAGTTTGGGTATGCCATTTGGATGCTAGGAATTTCTGAAATTGGGGGAGGGTACATCACAGCAAGGTATGGTGAGGATGGATTGGAGAAGGAATTCGGGTGCTAGGAATAGATTGCCGGGAATGGCCAGGGACTCATTCATTTAAAAGATGTTTCCCTGCGGTGTGCTGACTCTGTGTTAGGCCCATAGGTACCATGATTAACATGACCCAGCCTTGTTCTGTCACATAGGCCTGTGATATAAAGAAGAAACAGACCATTATAGCATGGTGTGTTAAGTGTAGGGTGCTGTGGAAATAAATAACAAGTATCTCTCAGATTAGGAAGGACTGACAGAGGCTCAGCTGAGGCGAGAACTAAGCCCTGAAGCAGGGATGAGAGTTCTGTTGGCAGATAACCACACTGAACACGCTAGCAGGCCACGTGCTTGGCAAGCTCACATCAGTGACATGCAGCTCAGGGTGAGCAGAGCTTCAAGACTGAGAATGGTGCAGAGAAATGTCACTGTGCACAGCGACAAGGTCGAGAGGACTCTGCATTATTTGAATGAAGGAGTTAGCACTTTTCTTTGGTGCATTGAGGACCCATCAAGACTTTCCATGCAGGAGATGGGCATGAGCAGATTTCTGTAGCATGGAGATTTGAAGTCAGCACTGTGACAGAAAGAAGACCAGACAGCTTAGGCAGCAAAGTGAGGTTGGAGACGAGTGGGCCATATGTAAGAGGAAGAAGGAACAGATCGTGGTGAGGATTAGATGTTGGGGCCAGCAGCCAACTACAGTGATTTGAGTTTATGGAGAGAAAGTAGGAAAGAGATCTATATATATCTTTCCTGTATATAGATGCTTTCCGGATGTTTATGTGAAGGGAAGGAAAATCTAGTTCCTGTTTACCAGGCTGTGGCATAGCTCTCCTGAGATATGGCAGAGGCAGAGGCCTGGCTCACACAAGGTATTTTCTCAAAGAGGCTAGAAAGGAAAGATATGTGAATCATCGTGAGCCGGAAACGGTGCCCAGGTTGGAACAGTTGGGAGTGCTTTCTAGGAAATTAATCCTGAGAGTTAGAACCAAGAAGATTATGAGCCTAGTCACTTAGTGAAGAACAAGGTTGGAGGCTATGAACAAATGGTATTACCAGACAGAACACTTTGTGGGTGTTAGCTCTGAGGCCCAATGGCCTGAAGCCAGTTTGCCCCAAAAAGAGGCTGAACTGAAGGAAGATGAGAATTCCGAGACAGCATTGGACTTGAGATTGTGTATAGACTGAAGGAGAAGGTGTTCATGTGGAAGGAACTGCCGACATCATGGTAGCAGGAAAGAAGACTGAAAGCACAGAGTGGGATTGAGGAAAGGAGTTGACCTTGAATCCCTGCCTTTGAGAGAAGACAAAAGAAATAAGTTTTGAAATAGGTAGGCAAGGCAGGAATTTGGGAGAGTTAACACTTTGTTATCTAGGAGGCAAGGACATTTTCTTAGAATGACTAAAATTGTGATGAGAAGGACAGTATGGTACAGTGACTGGAACCTTGGATCTCGGGACAGAAGACCTTGGTTTGAATCCTGACCCCCTCAGGAGCTGGCAGAGTGGTCTTAGGCCTGGTGCTTAGGCTTTGCCATTCTCATTTGCTTCATGTTTAAAATTAATTTTTGCGTTTCTCCAAGGGCTGTATTAGGATTAAAGAAATTAACTCATGGAGCTGGCAGTTGGCATGGTAGTTGGGGTGCTGGACTTCTACATGACCGGCCACAGTTCAAGTCCCAGACCTAGCAGCTTGCTTTCTCACTTTCCCTCTCTCTGTCTCTCTCTGGTGAGCACACGTGCCCTACAGCAAATTTAATAACATCAACAATAAGGGAACCGGCAGGTGGTGTGGTGGTTAAGGGTGCTGGACTCCAGCATGGCCAACTGTGGTTTAAGTCCCAGATGTGGCAGCTTACTTTCTCACTACCCCCCTCCTCTCTCTCTCTCCCTCTCTCTCTTTCTCAGTCTGTCCCTTTCTGGTCAAATTAAAAAATAAATAAGTAAATTAATTAATTAATTCTTTTAAGAAGTTAATTTGTAGATATGCTTTGTATGTAGCAATTATTCAGTAAAGTTTGCTGTTATTAGGAAGCAATTTTGTAAAATGTTCAGACTCTGAAGGTAGCCCTCCTAGTTCAAATACTGGCTCCACCAACTGTATGCTAGTAATGTGACCTTGGACATTATATAATTTTTTTTGGGGGGGGGGATGGGTTATTCCTTTTTTTTTTTTTTGCTATAGGGTGCATGTGTTCACAGGAGAGACAGAGACAGAAAGAGAAAGTGAGAAGTCACCCCCCTGAGGGGATGGCCATGCTATATCCCTTCTCCTACATTCTTCTTTTGGGATCTTGGGCTCATGCACATACACACACAGCATGAGTTTCAAGCCTCCAGGTCCAGGACTCAAACCATAGTCGGCCATATGGAAGTCCAGCACTTTAACCACTATACCACTTGCTAGCTTGGACATTATATAATTTATTACCATGATTCATAGTTTACCTGGTGATCAATAAATGCATACTCAATTGCAATAACAATAAATAAAGAGACTTCACAAAGTTGTCTTCTAATGCTTCCACTTCTTGCCAGTGTAATAATTACTTCTTCATGTGGCAAATGCATATTAAAAAAGCTTTTGTTCATTTCTCACCTCAGGCAAAACACATGTTTTCTGTGCTCAGTTTGCTCATCTGTAATAAAGGGTTATAATAGTAGTCCTTACATGTTAGGCCTATTGTGAGGTCAGAGTTTATACATGGAAGGTCTTAGCTTCTGGCACCCAGGAAGCATTAGACAGGTCTAGCTGTCATCCCAGCCATTATCTTCACTCACCATCATCAGGAAGAGTGAGGAGAAACTAAGCATGTGTAATGGGCACTGTGGGATTGGATTTGTAACTGAGTAGGGGGAATAAAAAAGGATTGCCAGTAAGCATCGAAAATCAACCTGATTAGAAACTTTCGGAGTAGATTACGGTACAGCCAGAAATCTGGGGATTGACCAGGGGTAGAAAATGGTTGGATGGGTTTACAGTTGGGGTTTCTTAGTTCACCAATTATGAAAGGAAAAGAGCCAGTGAGCTGAACTTACTGTGATGCTGTATTTTAAGAGAACAATGAAAGCAAATAACCAGAGAAGAGAATAAAGCTCCTGGAGCATTTCTTTTTATATTATTATTGATAGCTATTTGGAAGTGACTTTGATTTTATTGTATGTATTACACTGCCTTGTCAATTTGCTTGTCTTTTTTTCTCTCCCGTCTCTGTCTGAGCAACCCTTTCTGACTTATTTGCCTTTTCCACAGATTTTCTTTTCAGTTCTGATTGTCTCTCTTGTCTTCTAGGAAAACTACATAAAGAAAACAGTAAGAAAGCAGAGAAATATTGTTTATATGTTCAGTTCTCCACATATTCACTGAGTACTCCCTATCTAGCATGGAAATCTTTGCTCTGACAGATCCAAAAAATGCATCTGGTATGTTCATTCCCATCAGCAGTCTGTGAGAGAATTCACGTGCAATCATTGCATATACATTGCACAGGAGAATGAATTATATTTGTCATATAATCAAATACCAAAAAGTCTGACACAGGCTCAGTAGTGGTGGCACAGGTAGTATGACACCCCCATGCAATGCTAGAATGGTGTGGGAATGCTCTGGATTTGAGTCCTGGGTCAACCTGAACACACGGGACACACCTGCAATCCTGACTACCTGGCAGGCTGGGGCAATTCTGGCAGTGGTGGCTCTTTCAGTGGTGCCCTTCCCCCATGTATCCCACGAAGAAAATAAAATATGGCACAGCCTCCAAGTGCTGTAGGAGGTTAGAAAATGTGCTCGGGAAGGAAAGAGACATAAGCTGGGGCACATGCAGCTTTTAGAATGGGAATTGAGAGAGGGCTTCGATAGAAGGTAAGAGTAGGGGTGGCAGTGTGCAGGCCTGGGAGAGCTCTGAAAGGACAGTGCAGGTACATGTGACAGGCGTAGAGAACGGGGCAGGCCCCAGCCCTGCAGGAGAGTAGAGGTGGGAAGTGAGGTGAGTGGGAGGTGAGACTGGACACTTAATTCCCACAGTGTGTAGCCAACGTGCGATCAGTAAATGCAGTCAACCATGTTGAAGGAGGAAGAAACTCCCATGAATTTATCTTTCTGTGTTTGAACTTGTCAATGTGATAATTATGTTCTAACCATGTAATAAATGCATATGATAAAACCTTTTTTATTTTATAAACTGAAAGAGGCAGGTTTTTTAAATTTTTTTTTGGCTAGTCTTGTGGAAGAATACTAATTTGGCAACTTTATAATTAAGAACGTAAATGTCTCCATACAATTATGGGAAAACAGAGGTTGCATTTTTGGGAGTATAGTGAGCAGGATGTTATAGCCTGCTACAAAATTCTCTAAGTAGTTTTTCTTCTTTAAACCATCTCTTTTCATGCTTTATCTCTTTCAGGGTAGCTGTTGCCTCTATCTATAATTTTTTTCTTTTTTCTTTTTTTTTTTTTTTTTTGAGAGATTTTCACTGTAGGGCGCGTGCGCTCGCCAGACAGACAGAGAGAGACATAGAGACAGAAAGCGAGAAATCACCCCCCAGGGGGGATGGTCACGCCGCAATCCCTTCTCCTCCATTCTCCTCTCGGGATCTTGGGCACGCACGCACACGCGCCCGGCATGAGTTTTAAGCCACCGGGTCCGGGACACGAACCGCGGTCGACCACGTGGTAGTCCAGCGACATAGCCATTACGCTAACTGCTGGTTCCCGCCTCTATCTATAATTTAAGAGTAGCATATTTCATGTTAAGCTGTCCCAAGCCTAAGTGTCATGGAGTCCAGAAATTAAGGGGTCTTAAAAACACATATTCCTTCGTGAGGTAAGGGCAGTGGGACAAGTACAATTGAGCCCTCCTTTGACTAGTGGCTACCTTATTAGTATTCATGAAGAGCATATCCTAACACCTTGACAAAGTTAAAGTTTCCACCTGAAGAGCTACTCTTTGCATGAATAGTGACTGAATTGCTTCTAAAAGCGAGTATTACTTTATTGAATGAGATATTTTCATTTAATCTGCTACATTTTAGAATTGTCATTATAATGATAATAAATAGTAACGATTAGCACATGTATGGCTTTTATATTTAAAGTGTTTTAGAGTTAATTTAATTTAATTGTCACTTGGCATCATTAGAGACCTGTCCTTGCTTTTCCGTTGTGAATCTCAGAAAGTGTTCCCTCATTAGACCCAGTGTTCCCTTTTGGTATTTCCATGGTCCATAAGCTATTTCTGCCATGGGAATTGCTCAGAGTTGACAGATTGAAAGGCTTTTTATTCGAGCTTCTTTTCCTAGGTTCACATTTGGGTTCTTTTTTTTTTTTTTTTGGAAGAAGTTTTTGCTATAGGGCGCGTGCACTTGCCAGAAAGACAGAGAGAGACAGAGAGACAGAAATCACCCCCCGGGGGGATGGCCACACCACAATCCCTTCTCCTCCATTCTCCTCTCGGGATCTTGGGCACACATACACACACGCCCAGCGTGAGTTTAAGCCACCAGGTCTGGGACTCGAACCGCAGTCAACTACATGGGAGTCTATTACGCTAACTGCTAATCCCGCATTTGGGTTCTTGAGCTAAGGCTTTCTGTTTTCTGTCCTAGGTCCTGCACTTACTAGCTCTGTGACCCTAGACAAGTTACTTAACCTAAAGTTTCTTGAGCTGGGATGCTTAGTCATGTTAGTAGTGCCTCAGAGGGTTCCTGGGAGCATTCAGTCAGAAAATGAATATCAAGTATGTAGCAAATATATAACAGAACGTTAGTTATGTACTAGTGTTTTTAAAATTATTAGGAGCATTTTATTCTGGGAAGCTATATGTGGTTATGTGTAAGATAAATTATAAGCTGGGAACCAGCAGTTAGCATAATGGCTGTGTCGCTGGACTCCCACGTAGTCGACTGCCGTTTGTGTCCTGAACCCGGTGGCCTAAAACTCACGCCGGGCGCATGTGCGTGCGTGCCCAAGATCCCGAGAGGAGAATGGAGGAGAAGGGATTGCGGCATGGCCATCCCCCCTGGGGGGTGATTTCTCACTTTCTGTCTCTCTGTCTGTCTGGCGAGAGCATGTGCCCTATAGCGAAAAAACCTCTCCCCCTTAAAAAAAAAATTATAAGCCAATAAATACCTTTTCCAAGAATTGCTGTGTGTCAGGCTCAGGATGAGGCATTGGGACAGAAAGGGAAACCCTGGCAGCTACCTTCTAGAAGGCCAAACCAATATAGGGGGTGTGGAGATGGTTAGTAAAACACTATGCTAAGTGCTTGAGCTAACAGGGTCAAGGTCAACCAAAGCTTAAAGCTAAAAGTGATGAATTTTGACTTAGATCTTTCATAGAAGACTTAGTGAGAAAGAGATAGTTGACCTGGGCCTTGGAGGATGAGAAGGACTTTCATAGAAAATAGAATTTTAGAGTGAGAAGGAGCAAGTCTTCCAAGTTTAAATGTTTGATGGCTCCCGTGATAGTGGGACTCCTTTAATAGATTGAAAGCAGGTTGGCCCACTTTGTGTGAAATTAATAGAGCTACCACTTGGTCACGGTTTTCTCAGCTGCTCTTCTTGTCTCTTCTGTAGAGTCTGCAGAAAGTGCAAAGCTTTGCAATATTAGCTAGACCCGGAAGAGGCCTTTTTTTGTGGCTAGAGTGTGTGGTGCTTTAACAATGATACTTTATGGGCCTCCTTTATGTTCTCTTGTTTCACTGGGTCTGAATTTCCATGACTGATTGGAATGGAATTCACTGGACATTGAGGAAACACCTTAAACTCTAAAATACCCCATACCACAAAGTTAGATTCCCGCTAATTGTTAAAGACTGAAGTGTACTGATTGCCTAAGATGTAAGACAAGACTTGTTAGAAAGATGGAGAGGATCATAGGCACAAAATTTATGATTGTGCCAGTGTGCTGTTACTGACTGTATATCACTTAGACAAAGGGAAGGAAACGCCATCTTTCTTTTTCAGTGTCTGAAGCTGCAGATAATATCTGGGAAGCATATGGACCACTGTTAGGTGGGAGACGTCTGTGTGGGAGACATCTGTGCCCTCCCTTGAACCCTGTCTTGGGTTGTGCTTAAATGAGCAGATGCTGCTTGTGCTCCCTCTGAAGCGTGTAAAGGCGGGGGCAGATACACTAACATTGAATGAGAACCTCTGAAGCACATGTTGGATATTACTTATGTGTTCTCTCAGTCTAGCTATTGTTCAGTTTTAAAATGAGGACAGATCAGTGAGATTACTAACTTTCCAACAATTAGTGGTAGAGGTAGGATTCTAAAGGAGGTCTGTCGTGCTCCAGTGTCCATTCTTTTCCTTGTATTAAAGGCAATGTTTGTTTTGTCTTTTTATTTTCTGTGATCTTTCTTCTTAAAATATCTCATGGAGTTTGATGTCAATAAAAGCCATCATACATTTGAAGAATATATATAGTTAAATTTTTTTCCTAATTCATCAAGTAGATTTACATTGAATTGAGTACAGTGAATTATCTTTTTAAGGCCAGTCATCCTTGCACTGAAAAGGGCACACATGAGTTGCTTTTTTCTTAAGGGAGAAATGAATATTCAGTATTTTGGATAGGAACCTTCATATAATTATTTGACAATCTCAACAGCATAATTTGATGATACTGATTTAGGTTCAGAGTTCATTGATAGTTAAATAATGTGATTTCAATTATTCTAAAGTAGCAGGGCAGAACACAAGAATGATGACCCCTTTTGAATAAAGTCCACCATTTGCTTAATTTGTTGCATATAGACTGTTGGTTTAATTTGCTCTTGTTTGAGAACAAGTAGCCAAACTTTAAACATGTGGGAGTTTTAGTAGCAAAATAATTACAAGATTAGTCTTCTGTTACTATCCAAAATAATTTTTCTGTCTCCTTATTGTCGAAGTAAGGTGAGCAATTATGTTGTTTCAAAATTATGTTTTCTTTGCCGTCCCACGTTTTTTCATCTCTGTTCCCAGTCTTAAACTCTTAAAACCCCATAACACAAAGTTAGATTCACTCTAATTCACTCTTACTTTCTCACTACTTCCATATGGTAACCAGGGACATCATTTTTCCTTCACTGTTTCGCCTCTTTCTGTTGGATTGTCTGAAAAGTTATGGTATGTTTTCTTACCTTTTTCTATGCAAAAATGCATCATGACCTTTCTGATAACCCAACACATTTGAAAATAGATCCAATTGTTAAAAAAAAAAAAAGATCAGATGACTACAGATTATTAAATTGTCCAGTTTATAGCTTGAATTATTTCATGGTCATTAAGTCATTTACACTTTCATCTCCAATTCACAGGTGTGCTCTTTTGTCTGTGCTAAACATGTACCTGTTCTGTTGCAGGCACTGCGCTAGGGGATGCCGGTCTTATTTCTCCCACAGCCCAGGTGGCCAGCGCCTCTCACATTACCAGGTGTTATTCTGGTCTGCTTATCAGAGTCATGTTACACACAATTTTCAGCTTCCTTTTCCTACTTAGGAAAGAATATCTGAACTTAGGGAAATGAAAGAGATGGTATTTAATTTTGGAGCCATTCTAATGTATAAAAATAATGAGTTGTTCCCATAGTTCAGAATTTGTGACAACCCTCCTAATTAACTGATCTGGATGTTTTGGGGTGCCAGGATACTTCCAGAGTATATAAAGATAGTTGTCTTGAACTGTCAAATAAAAGGCCAAACTGTGAAAGTAGAATAGACCCAATGTAATTCAAAGGAAAATGTTGTGTCATTAGCAATACAAAGTTTTTCTAGTGTATTTCTGAGTAAGGAGAGATTAACTTCTCAAGTATCAGAAAAGACACTTGAGTTTAGTGTGAATTCAGAGTGCCATGTGGTCTATACAGAAAGAATTAGAAGGGATGAGTGTAACTATTTTAAACTCAAAAGCCACATTAATTTCATCCTTAATATTTCATTTTCTCTTTGAATATTGAAATTATACCTATTTTCACAGAGGCATACAGTCACACACACTCACACACAATTAAGTAGCACAATTTGGTTCAGAATTCTTGGGGCAGAAGATATATTTTTCCCTAGGCACTAGCAGTCACTTTATCCTCTAGTTGATAAATGCTGCCTGACAAATACTTTCCCATTTATTTCTTTTACTTTTTAAAAATATGTTATCTCATAAAATATTGGGCCCTCAATACGAATTTAATTACTCTTCAAGCAGGTCTTCCTGAAGTGATTAATAAGCCACAAAAATAACTATTTCCTCTTCTCTGTGTTGGTATTTTTGGAAATTAGGTTGCCTGTGCCAAGCTTCATTTGTAGATAAAATGGAAATTGTTAAATGGGCTAACAATTCACAAGAAATCTTTGTTCCTGTATTAAGAGCACTCCAGATACCTAATTCCATTTAGAGTTTTCAATAACTTCTTGTACTCTAGGCAGCCATATGAGTCATGTAATTGGTTCAGATATTCAGCAGAAATTTTTTATGAAGAAAGCCACAGGAAAATATTTTTCTTTGCTCCTCTTTTTTTTTTTTTTGACAGGGTGAGCTGAATATAGCTTTTTAATAAATTAATGAGGGTTTTTTTAATCAAAATGAAGATTTAAAAAATAGTTTTATTTAACTAAATTTTTATTGTAGCACAATACCACTAGTGGACTGATTGAGTAAATTATGATGTATTCATATATTGGAATATTACATGGTAATTAAAAATGATAATGATCAAGGTGTGTTGACTTGGGCAAGAAAGCATGATAGATGCAACTTAGAAGTTTGAAAGGACTATGTTTATTGCATGTGCATATAACTAAAGTGTGGAATGACGTATTCCTTAAAGACATTTATATTGGTCAAAGGCAAGGCAAATAATTACAGGGAGGATTTTTGTTTGCTTTTTAATTTATTTTTTGCCAGAGTGCATATGTGCTATACATTGGAGACAGAAGGAGAAGAGACAAAGAAAGCAGTTGCCCAGTGGGACCTGGTCACACTACAGTCTTTTTCACTCCGTTTCTCCATTCCATCAGGTTCCCCAGTAGGAGTGTATATGCACCTGGCATATTTTACAAGCCTGGGGGTCAGGAGGAGGGATTCAAACCTCAGTAGGCCATGTGGCTTCTGGCTTCCTCTGTACAATGTCTATATGCTATGCTACAGGGCTGGTCTGTGGGTGATGATTATTCAGAGAACAGAATCCAGAAATATTCAAATGGTAATTTAGTGTAGGGTAAAAGTGGTATTCCAAAAAACTGGCAGAAAGCTGGATTGTTTAATAAATTATGTTGCCACAGCTGGCTAGCTATAGGAAAAAAGAACTAAACTAGAACTGTACTTCATTCCTTTCATTAAAAGAAATTTCAGATCAATCAAATCTTAAAATATTTAAGGTGAAGCCTAGAAAGTTCTAGGAGAAAACATTAGTAAATAGTTTTTGTTTTTGAAGTGAGAAAGACCTAACATGACCCCATATCCAGAAACGATTCAGGAAGATGGATACATCTGCCTATGTTAGATTGTTTCAGAGGCTTGAGAACTGAATGAATCTTGATGCTACCTGTTCATGAATGCCACTTCATTTTTTTTTTTTTTTCTGGAGAGGTTTTTGCTATAGGGCGCATGCGCTGGCGAGACAGAGAGACAGAAAGTGAGAAATCACCCCCCAGGGAGGATGGCCACGCCACAATCCTTTCTCCTCTGTTCTCCTCTCAGGATCTTGAGCATGCACGCACACACGCCCGGCGTGAATTTTAAGCCACTGGGTCTGGGATGTGAACCGTAGTCGACTAAATGGGAGTCCAGTGACATAGCCATTACGCTAACTGCTTGTCCCGCCACTTCCAGTTTTAATATGGTGTTAAAAATGTAATGGTATATGGGCCAGTCCATATTGTGGTGGTTAAGATGGTTTAGATTACAGCATGGTTCGAGTCCTGGACCAGCAGCTTTAAAAACAAGCCAGGCACTTGTGCAAGCATGCTCACACTCTCAAAAGGAGTGAGAAAAGGGATTGCAGTATGATCATTCTCCAGGGGGGTGTGCATTCTCTATCTATCTCTGTCTCTTTCTGTCTCTCTCTGGGAAGCACCTGTGCCCTCTGACAAGTTTAAAAAAACAAAAAAGTTAATGGTAATATTTTGCAGGCACTGGACCAATGCAGACATACACCAAGCAAAAGGCCGCTAGCCAATTATTTTAGGAATTGCTTTTATATCCGTAATTGTTAGCATTCATGAGCAGTTTAAATTAATGACATTTAAATATATTATTTGAAATTTTTCATGACTATGTGTAAGAAGTAATTTGTACAGTAACATTACTTGAAATGAATGAAGAATGATGGGGACCAGCAGGTGGTGTGGTGGTTAAAGTGCTGGACACTCCCACATGGCCGACCACAGTTCGAGTCCCGGACCTGATGGCTTACTTTCTTCTCTCTATCTATCCCCCTCTCTCTGATCAAATTAAAATAAATGAATGAATAAATAAAATTAAATAAAAATAATTTAAGAAAAGAGAAATGAATGAAGAATGAAAAATAACAGATCAGAATGAAAGTTATGAGAAAATGTGTAAGAAACTGCTGTGTAGTTAACCTGTGGATTGTGGAGCTGGGCCTGATAGAATGGGCAAACGTCATCCTATGCTGTCACCTGTATAATGTGAAAACGTGTTGGCTTAATCATTGGGAATGTTTCCTTAAGTCATTGAAAAATAGTTTAAGGTTTGGGGCACCTAAAATTTTTTCTTTCATATTTATAACTTGACTATTTCTGTGCTATTTAAGCCAGTCACCCATTTAAGAAAACAAAACACAGAAGCCCAAAACCCTGGATCAAAACTTTTTTTTTTTTTTTTTCACCACGTTGCTGTGTGTGTGTGGTAGTGGAGAGACTAGAAGGTGTTTTTACTTTGTTTTGTCACATGGGCTCAGAAGGTTGTTATCCTGCTAAGTGAACACAGCTACAGTGTGCTCATGTGCTGCATCTTTGGAAGCAGTTTCTGGAAAATGTGTGTCATCTTATGAAACGATCTTATTTCAGATTCACAGCATTTTATTCGTTTATGTTACTCATATTACAATATCACAGGCACAGATTTATCATTGCATAGAATGTAAGATTCCTGTAAGTTGTTAGTGTGAAATAAAAGCCATTGAAGTAAGGGCCTGGAGGACCGTCTCTGGAGGACTGTCCCTGGAGGACCTCTGTTCCCTTGGGAGGCATCTTCCCTGTTCTTTGAGGGGGGGGGAACTGAGAAATATTATCCTGAGTAAATATGAACAAGGAAGGTAGCTGATAATCATACTCAAGCTTATTTGGGTTTTAAGTTCTGAAGTTACATAGTGGAAGGAAGTAGATTTCATAAAAGGCAAATTATATTAGCTCAATTTAACTCAGTAAAATGAATGTTTGATTATCTACTTAGGATTCTCACTGAATCCAGCAAATGCCTGAGCTGGTAGATAGTTTAGTCATTAAAACTATAATCCAATTAAAGCAAAGGGAACTAAATAAACTAATTTTAATCAAATTTACTTTGATTTCTCTTGGTGTCTCTCCGAGAGAAATTGGGTTGACTGTGCCAAGTTTTATTTGTAGATAAAATGGAAATTGTTCAATTTCGTCCTCTTTCTGTTTTTACTACAGGTCACAGTAATGAAAGGCAGTAACAGAAATAAAGATCATTCAGTAGAAGGAGAAGGGGCTGGAAAACGACCAAAACGAAAGTGTCTTCAGTGGCATCCATTGCTAGCCAAGAAACTTCTTGACTTTTCAGAGGGGGAGGAAGAGGAAGACGAAGAGGAAGATATTGATAAGGTAAATCCTTCATTTTACTGTGGAAGTTTCAAGTTAATTTGTGTACTCACAATATTCTAGAAACTACAGTGAACGTGTGTGGTATGAAATACATGTCTCTAGAAGTCTGGGGGTATAGAGGTAAGACACGATGCTCTGTGAGGCAGACCTACATGGAAGGGTTGCCCATTTGTGTGCTGAAACCTCCCCAAGTACTCTGGGCACGTGAGCATGCCCATGATCCAGGGCTGGCTGAAGTCGAGAGTGGATCTTGACATCACGACTCTAATGGGGATGCTCTCTCCCTTGCTGTCTGTCAGGGAATAAATAAACTTCAAAAAAATCAAATAACATTTTATATGACTTGAATCTGATTTAATTACTTTATTCACATTTTCAGTCCATTTATTTATTGCTCTTAAGATATCTGAGCCTCCTAATAGTTTAGATTGAAATAGATTCTTAAGTATTCTATCAGTTAACTAATGATTTACAGGTAATACTCAAGTGCATCGAGAAGGGAGAATTTATAGAACTTGATGTGCTCACTTCACACCCACCCCCTTGCTCCTCTGGCCTCTCTTTCTTTGGCAGTCTATCTCTGCCACTATAAGCACTCCAGCATGGTTCTCTTTGTCTTCATTTCTGTGGCCTATAGCAACTGGTAGCACTTGTCCCATCGAGTCTCTTTGGTCACTCTGTGGTCACTCTTGAACTCCTGTTCTCTGGCCTCACACCTGAGCGACTGGCTCTTACTTAAAGAGTCACATGATCATGCAGGTGACTTGTGAAAATAATTACTCTTCCAGGGTTTGCATATTGACTTCTCCTCACCATCATTTGGGTCTCAGTACAAGGACTGCCTCCCCAGAGAGATGGGACCTAATCATCTCCAAGTTTTCTCCCACCCAACTCATTCTAAGTCAGAGGATTTCCTTCTCAGCAATTCCTGCTATATGCCCCATGTCTGGCAGAATTTTTTTTTTTTTTTGAGAGGTTTTTCGCTATAGGGCGTGTGTGCTCGCCAGACAGAGAGAGACAGAGAGACAGAAAGCGAGAAATCACCCCCCAGGGGGGTTGGTCACGCTGCAATCCCTTCTCCTCCATTCTCCTCTCGGGATCTTGCGCACATGCACCTCGCCTGAGTTCTTAGCCACCAGATCCCAGACGTGGACCGCGGTTGACTACGTGGGAATCCAGCGACATAGCCATTACACTAACTGCTAGTTCCCTGGCAGAATTCTTGTTTACGTCTGCCTTCCCAGAGCAGAACAGAAGCCTGGTAAGAGCAGGACATGGGCTTTCTTGTCCTTTCCTGTTTCTCTAGAACAGAGACTGGAGTATGGCAAATGGAAGGTATTGAATAGAATACTGAACGGAAGAGTAAATGAGT
The DNA here is from genome assembly GCF_000334495.1 of Tupaia belangeri chinensis. Classification (NCBI taxonomy): domain Eukaryota; kingdom Metazoa; phylum Chordata; class Mammalia; order Scandentia; family Tupaiidae; genus Tupaia; species Tupaia belangeri. Next base: position 1,051,426 of record NW_006208752.1, read on the forward strand.
ACATATTTGTGTTGTTGCAAATTTTTTAAACATAAAAGATCTTCAGTATCCAATCAGCCCTTTTCTCTTAGCTTTGGCTGACTTTTTCTTTCACTCATCTCAGCAAGAATTATAAATATCTTGCCAGTTTCTTAGACATTGAGAATACCCTCTGTGACCTGTTCTTTGCAGGAAAATACAGGCCACCAGAAGTGGCCACCAGCTTTCTTTATACACCTATGCACTTATGCTTTCTCCTGACTCAGCGTTTCCTCCTCCCGTCCCACTTTAGAGAAATAATTTCATTTCTCCTGTTAGAGGAGACTGCCAGGTATATACTTCATTTGATTCTTTGACACATTTGTCCCTGTTGGTCACTGATCCTCGAAGCCATGTTCTGCTTCCGTGATGGCAGTCCCTCAGTGCCTGCTCCCCCTTGCCCATGGTGCTTTAGTCATTCATCTCTTTCTGTGGGTGCCTCTCCAATGTTCTTCCCTCAAATATTGATGTCCTCTGGACCTCTAATCTTAATTTCTGCTTGTATTACTGACTTTCCTCTTGAACTCTGGGCTCATGTCCGTTTATTTGATAAATCTATTAGATTCAACTAGGAATCTCAGTTTGAATGCATTCACGCATAAGCTTTTGCTTTTTTCCTCCAAATCCTTCCTGCATCTTCCCTTTCACAGTAAATGGCAGCTTCAATACTCTATAGTTTGTCAGGTTAAAAGCTCGCTTTATTTTGCTCAAGCCTCACATCCATCCATCAGCAATGCTCTCAGCTATCCCTTCAGAATACGTTTCAGTCTGCACCCTTCTTCACAGTTCCATACGACCAGCTTCCTCCGAGCCACTCCCCCTCTGTTCTTACTTTCACAGTTTATTCTCAACAAAACAGTGAGAGAGGGGTCCTTTCAGTAGAAAGCATAAGGCTGGTCATGCCACTATTCTGCTTCACAAGGGCAGGGACTTTGTGCCCATGGCACTGTGTGACCGTGGCTGTATCGGCAGCAACTAAAAGAGTGCCTGGCCCAAGGCAGGTGCCCAGTTAACGTGTACCCAATGGAGGATTAAAGTCATTGAATCCTCTTCTCTTTTTACTCCGCACTCAGTGACCCCATCTATTCCTTTAATCTTACTATCTATCTTCTTTGTTTGTTGTTTTCTTTTTCTTTCCTTTTTTTTTTTTTTAAAGAGAGATTTTTGCTGTAGGCGTGCATGCTCACCAGAGAGAAACAGAAAGTGAGAAATCACCCCCAGGGGCATGGGCTACGCTGTTTTCTCCTCTCAGGATTTTGGGCACATATGCCTACACACCTGGCGAGTTTCAAGCCACTAAGTCGGGACTTAAACCACAGTCAGCTGTTGGGAGTCCAGCGACGCAACCATTACACTATCTGCTGGTCCCACTGTCTTCTTTATACTGGTATCTCAAAGCTGACAGTACCCATAGATTTGAGTACCCCTGGAGCACTCCTCATAGCCACTTTGGATTCTGCCTCCCAACCCTGATCTATTTTCTCTTGTGCTTTGAAAAAACTTTACCATTGGGAACCAGCAGTTAGCGTAATGGCTATGTCGCTGGACTCCCACATAGTTGACCGCGGTTCGCGTCCCGGACCCAGTGGCTTAAAACTCACGCCAGGCACGTGTGCTTGCGTGCCCAAGATCCCGAGAGGAGAATGGAGGAGAAGGGATAGCTGCGTGACCATCACCCCTGGGGGGTGGTTTCTCGCTTTCTATCTCTCTGTTTCTCTGTCTGTCTGGCGAGCGCACGTGCCCTATAGCAAAAATCTCTCAAAAAAAAAACTTTACCGTTGAAACCAGAGTACCTTTTCATTTTCAGTCTTAATCCAATTAGATACTAGCCAATCTGGGTTCTATATAAATATTATCTCTGTTTTTATTTCTACATTCCTATCACTGCTGCCTGGATTTTAGCCTAACACCTTTTTTCCCTGGACAGCTGGAATAAACTTTGGTCTGGGTTCCCTAGTTTGGGTTGCTTCTAGTTTTACTATTTAATCTATGTTCTATATTGTTGATGGGAGTTACCTCTTTAAAGTACAAAGCAAACAATGTCTTTTCCCCTGCTTTCTGTAGCTGCAAGTGTTGATTTCTTATAATGGGCTCTTGGTGAAAGAAGAATCCAGAAAGAGAGATTTTCATCTTTATCTCATTATTTATCCATGTATTTACTTATTTGATTTTAGGTTAATTAATTTAATGAAATAGTTATAACATTAGATTATAGTTAAGAAATTTGGGGGTTGGGATGTGACAGATGACTTGGAGGTTAAGGCAGCTGGATCCCACATAGCCTGCCTCATGATTCAAGTCCTGGACCCGGCAGTTTGAAAAACATATTGGGTACCTGTGCATGTGTGCCCAAAATTTCCAAGAGGAGAATGGAGAAGGGATTGTAGTGTGATCATTCCCCCTGGTGGGTGATTTCTCTCTCTCTTTCTCTCTCTCTCTTTCTTTCTTTCAGTTTCTGTCCAGTGAGCACACATGTCCTATAGTGAAAACTAAAAAAAAATACTTTTTTTGATGTTATTCTTGAAAAAATAAAATTTGGACACTCATTGTCAAGACAAATGTTATTTTTTAAGTTTATTTCTTTCATGAGACACACACACACACATCGCCAACCTGGCCTTCTTGCCAAGATGTACTCGCAGTCTCAGCCAGCCAGGATCATGGGCAAGAGTGCATTCCAGTGTGTAAGGAAGGCCTCAGGACAGAACCTGTGGCCTGGCCATGCAGGCACCGCATCACAGAGCCCTGAGTCACTGCGATGTTACCAGCTGCCCCTTAAACCAAATGTTTTTCATTTGTCTGTACAATTTGAGGCTACTGATATACAAGATTAAATGCATGCTGCTTAACATGGCAGAAGAAATTATTCATGAAGTAGCTTATACATTCTTCTACAGCCTTATTTCCCAGAATCCTGTTGTCCTCTTTTTTATACCAGTGCTGTTGAATTACAAACCGATATTCAAATACACTATCAAGCCTTAATCCCTGTTTAGTCCCATATATTCCTAATGGCCATTTGACACATTCATCTTAAAAACTTTTGCTCAGACAATACCTTTTTTTTTTTAAACGTTTTTTTTTTTTTTCTATAGAGAACATGCCCTCACAGGAGAGAAGGAGAGAAAGTGAGAAATCACTCCCCCCGCCCCCCGAGGGTATGGCCACACAATACTATTCTCCTTTTGGAATTTTGGGAAAGCATGTGAATGTACCTGGCATGATTTTCAAGTCACCAGGTTCAGGACTCAAATGTGATAACCCATGTGGGCATCTAGTACCTTAATTACCATGCCACCTATTGGACCTCAGGCAATAGCTTTATAAGGAAGACTGTCTTTCTTTCATTTTTGTTGTTGTTTTAAAGGTTTTTGCCATAGGGCATGTGTGCTTACCAGAGAGAGACTATGAGAGGGAAAGTGAGAAATCTACCACCCACCCCTGGCAGGGATGGCCAAGCTGCAATCCTGTCTCTGTTCTACTCTCAGGATCCTGGGCACACATGCACATGTGTACCCTGTGTCAGTCTCAAGCTGCTGGGTCCGGGACTCGAATCGTGGTCAGCCATGTGGGAGTTCAGCGCCTCAACCACCATGCCACTCGCTTGCCCCAAGGAAGATTTCCTGTGCTTCCACCCACGAGTGCTCCATTACCTTACTGATCCTTACTGATCCTTGTTGTAGTCGGCACATGTTTTTGGTATATATGTCTTTTTCCCCTCCCAAAACAATGAGCTCTTTTTTCCAGCTTTTAACTTCTTTTTAAATTTAGTACCAGAATCAAGTTATTTCTGATGAGAAAAATATAAAATATTAAAAATGTATTATAATTTATTTTTTATTCCTAATTTTTTCTTGCCTTTTTAGTTGCAGAATGCTAAATAAATATTCCTCAAGAATTATTGTTGATGATTATGTACATTACATAGAAGATAAATCTGTAGCTTTCATTCTCCATATTTATAGCTATAACTTCAAGATTTTCTGTCCTTTTTGTGTATGTAGTGGGTTGTCGGGAAAGTCATGACATGTTTTTTTCCTATGCAAAAATGCATCATGACTTTTCTGACAACCTAATAGATAGTTGTTGGCTAGTTAATTGCGTTTGCAATAATAGACTTTTAAAAAATACCAAATTGGATTAAGCATGTGATTTTTCTTAGAGTGTCTTCCTGTGACATTTGCCCAATAAACAATGTATAAAAGAACCTATTTGCCTTATAGTTGTGGTTTTCAAAGTATGATCCTCAGACCATCACCTGGGAATTTGTTAGAAATACAAATTCTCAGAACTCACTCCAGACCCACAGAATTAGAAACTCTGGGAATGGGGCCTAGCAATCTGTTTTAATAAGACCTCCAGGGATTCCAAAGCACATTCAAATTTAACAACTACTGCTCTGTTGCATAATGTAGACTATCGACTACATGAATCCTTCTGATCTTAACTATGAAACAAGAAATTAAAGAAATGTTCTTAGTAATAAGTATCCCGGACTTACACTTACGGTTGCATTGTTTCCAAGAAACATCATGGAATCCTGCAAGGGTCTTCAAAAATTCACCAGAAGTATATGTCATGAAAAAAACTGCAAATACGTTTCAAAATTTGTTTGCACCTAAATAATCTAGTACTTCAATTTCATTTTCTATGAATTTTTAAAAGTCCACCTGTATTTTAGCCTTACAAGATATTTTATGACCCTAATGTGTTCAGAGTTTCTATGATCAGACATTGAATTAAGAATTTTAAGCGGGACCAGCAGTTGGCATAATGGCTATGTGGTTGGACTCCCATGTAGTCGACTGCGGTTCGAGTCCCAGACCCGGTGGCTTAAACTCACGCCGGGCATGTGTGCGTGCATTCCCAAGATCCCAAGAGGAGAATGGAGGAGAAAGTATTGCAGCATGGCCATCCCCACTGAGAGGGGGGTGATTTCTCACTTTCTGTCTCTCTTTACCTCTGTCTTTCTGGCAAACGCACGTGCCCTGTAGCAAAAATCTCTTCAAAAACAACAACAACAACAACAACAACAACAACAAAAGCTTTAAGCAATCAGGCTCTATATACTGGAAGTTTTGTAGAGGAAATTAAAAGCAGGAAGCCTAGCCAAGCCTGTGGCCTGGTGGTCAAGGCAACTGACTCCTACGTGGCCAACCCTGTAGTTTAAGTCTGGACCTAGTGACTGGAAAAACACACTGGGCACATGTGCATGTGTGCCCAAAATCCTGAAAGGAGAGATGTGGAGGAGAAGGGATTGCAGTATGACCACAACCTAGGGCTTACTTTCTTGTCCTCATTGTCTCTTCTTCCCCTAATGTCTCTCTGATGTGTGTACTCACCAACAAAAGAACAACAACAACAAAAAGGCAGGAAGCCTAGATCACAGGCCGAAGTGGTACTGGGGCAATGGCGATGAGAATTACAAAGATGGAATAGATAGATTCTGATTTTCATAGAAGTGCTTGAAGACTGAACAGTGATTGAAGTGCTCAGGACAGGGAAGGACTCAAAACTAATTTTGAAGGTATAAGCCTAGGGGAGTTTATTCCTGGTACCAAAATGTTTCATTTGACAAGAGATCTTCATAGTTATAAATGTAAAGATTTACTGTGTAGTTCTTTCATATAGTCATTTTAAATGTCTGTTCTGACTTTTTTTACTGTAGGAGGTCCCACTTATGCATAAAAATTTTGAATAGTCTAAATTAGCTTTTTATTACCTGCTTTTTCATGTTAAACATTGCCATATTATTAAATATAGACAAGCACTTCTCAAAGGGGAGAAGGAACTAATATTTGTGTAGTTTGTGTGGATGTTATTGTTAATCTTGAGGTCCTTAGCACTGAATGGGTTTATCCACTTCCTGAACAATTGCTCAAGTATTAATGCTATACCAGACATTGAACTAGGTGCTGTAGTGTAAAGGTAAATAAGAAGGCTTTTGTCCTCAAAGAGCTCACTGTTTAGTGAAAGAGAAGAAGATGGAAGCAGTTATAACACAATGTAATATATGCTGTAATAGAGACATGCATATGTTGCCATAGAGTGCCCAAAATCCTGAAAGGAGAGATGTGGAGGAGAAGGGATTGCAGTATGACCACAACCTAGGGCTTACTTTCTTGTCCTCATTGTCTCTTCTTCCCCTAATGTCTCTCTGATGTGTGTACTCACCAACAAAAGAACAACAACAACAAAAAGGCAGGAAGCCTAGATCACAGGCCGAAGTGGTACTGGGGCAATGGCGATGAGAATTACAAAGATGGAATAGATAGATTCTGATTTTCATAGAAGTGCTTGAAGACTGAACAGTGATTGAAGTGCTCAGGACAGGGAAGGACTCAAAACTAATTTTGAAGGTATAAGCCTAGGGGAGTTTATTCCTGGTACCAAAATGTTTCATTTGACAAGAGATCTTCATAGTTATAAATGTAAAGATTTACTGTGTAGTTCTTTCATATAGTCATTTTAAATGTCTGTTCTGACTTTTTTTACTGTAGGAGGTCCCACTTATGCATAAAAATTTTGAATAGTCTAAATTAGCTTTTTATTACCTGCTTTTTCATGTTAAACATTGCCATATTATTAAATATAGACAAGCACTTCTCAAAGGGGAGAAGGAACTAATATTTGTGTAGTTTGTGTGGATGTTATTGTTAATCTTGAGGTCCTTAGCACTGAATGGGTTTATCCACTTCCTGAACAATTGCTCAAGTATTAATGCTATACCAGACATTGAACTAGGTGCTGTAGTGTAAAGGTAAATAAGAAGGCTTTTGTCCTCAAAGAGCTCACTGTTTAGTGAAAGAGAAGAAGATGGAAGCAGTTATAACACAATGTAATATATGCTGTAATAGAGACATGCATATGTTGCCATAGAAACCAAGCAGAAAGATACATCATGAGTTAGTTACCAACCACTAGTAGTGGTTGATGATTTTAAAATATCTTTTTTTTTCAATTTGTAAGTTGTTTCAATGGATCTAAGAAAAAAATACATTGTACTAAACCAATACTAATTGCTAAATTGTCTCAGATGTGTTAAATATCTGGCTTTTGTTTTGATTGGTCGAAGGTTCAACTTCTTGGGGCCGATGGCCTAGAGCAAGATGTTGGTGAGACTGAAGATGATGAATCACCAGAACAGCGAGCTCGGAGACCAATGAATGCATTTCTTCTATTTTGCAAACGCCATCGCTCCCTTGTACGTCAAGAACACCCCAGGCTTGACAACCGAGGTGCTACCAAGATATTAGCTGATTGGTGGGCTGTTCTCGACCCAAAGGAAAAGCAGAAGTACACAGACATGGCTAAGGAGGTAGGTTACAATGACAAGGTGTTACCTGTCTGTGAGCGGCCAGTCCCCAAACAACTATTCATCAAATATGGAGTACCCATTGAAGGTCTAGCATTAGAACGTGGATCCTAAATCAGCTGTTAAATGAAAATATAGAGCCCTCTTTGTTCCTCCTCTTGTGTTCCAAGTCCACCTTGCAAATGTTGGCAAAGGTGCCAAGAACATTAATTATCAAGAAGTTTTTCTCATTGTCTATACGTTACGGCTGATTAATAGAAGGAATTGATTTATTATGAAGAATTTAGTGAAATTTAATTGAATAAATTTTTATTTTATTTTTAAAAAAATTTTAAGAAGATTTTGCCTTCACAAAACTTCTCACTGGAGAGAGATAGAAAGAGACAGAGACAGTGAGAAGGACGAGAGGAAAAATAATAAATCAACCCCCAGGAGGAATAGCCATGCTGCAATCCCTTCTCCATTCTCCTTCTGGCATCTTGGGCCGACATGCACACATGCCCAGCATTATTTTTAAGCCACTGGGTCCTGGACTCAAACTGCAGTCAGCCATGTGGGGGTCTAGTCTCATAACTGCTGTGCCCTCTGCTGGCCCCTAAGTGAACAAATCTTAATCTGATTCAGATTGGGCATTTTCCTGGACTGACTGCTGAGCAACTCCAGGTAACCTCGTGGTCACTCTGTATTTTAAGTTCTGGAAAGGGAAAGTGATGTAAAAAAATGAAAGTGAAGGAATGAGGTAGAAAAACAATTTGGATTAGTTACATTCTGAAGTTTGTTTGTGTTAGCACAGTTCACAAGGCGGAATGCTTGTGATTGACTGAAATTTAGCTGCTGTGATTGGCTGTAACCTGGCAACCCACTAAAAAAGCAGCCTTATCTAAATGAGGTCGCAGTTTCTTTACAGAAACCAAGCAGGAGTCAGGAGTAAGAGACTTTTCCATGTTCTTTAACATTATTATTAGTGATTTTTTTTTTTTTTTTCTTTGAAGTTCTTCAAGAATTCGGCTTCTGCTGTCAGCGAATGCTCATGGTAATAATGATGAGTATCTTAGGCTAATGTAGTTGTATCATGGGAAAGAGGAGGCTCACATTCTTTCTTTGGTTTTTAAATTTTATTAGAATGAGAAAGTTTGGACAAAACATGTCCAACCCTTCCAGCTCTAACATGTTTAGATTTTGTAATGAACACAATTATCAAGAGTAAGGCTTTAATTTGTTCTGTGCTGTAGGTAGTCCAGCATGAATATTTAAAACCAATAAATGAATGAACGATAGTGGGACAGGATGTACTGTGATGTGTGTATGAATGTAAACATCGGAGAGGCAGTAGTTAGTGAGAACAATTTCCATGAAGGAAGTCTCTTCAGAGAGCTGGGACTGTAATCAATTCCAGAGTGATAGCAGTTAGTAAACTTCTTCAAAAGTGTATACTCTTTCTAAATTAATCTGGAATTCGTGTGAGATCTTTGTACATTTAAAGGTATTGTGAAAGAATTTAGTAAAGGATAAGTAAAGCGATGCCTTCGTGGTTACACTCGAACAACTCCAACATTATTTTTTCAGTGTTGTAATTTGTAATACAAACTTCTTGATTCATGAAAACCCCTACCACCCAAACTGGTTAAGTTTTGTGAAAAAAATAAACCTTCCGAGGATAAAATACAGAGTTTAGAAAAATAACACTTCCAATTGCTATGGTTTTATTGAGTCAATTAATCACCTAACATATACCATAAAAATTTCCTATGAAATGTTTAGGGAAATTTGAATCCATAGTAAATGATTAGCAAAGTTGTATGTAATTAATGATCACATGAGACTTCAGGAATTGACTATTGTTAAAGATGGAATTTTAACTGTGTATGGCTTCTGGAAAATTTAAGATCAATTGCAGTGACCTATACGGTTTCAAATGTTCCAATAGATTTCCACAGCATAACAGTAATTAACACTAAAACTTTACCATTAAAAAACCTTAAACCTTTTTATAGTTAATGCCTATATGGTAAAATAAACAGTTATCTAAAACCTCAGCGGCAACTGCATAAGCTTCCTATAATTAAACACTAAAGTTTGTTTTTGGATTGCTGTTTTTGGATAGCAAGCAGCCTGCCCCTAGTATATTGTTTGCCTTTTTTTAAATACTGCTAATTTACAAACCCAATAGGTGGCCACTCTAAAAGGAGGAAGTATTATTTTCATACAGGAAATCCCTTGCTAATTACTTAATTAGGTTCACAATATTTGCCATTGTGGTGCTATAATGAAATCTGTGAAGGTGGCCTCCTGCGATCTACTAATAAAAGTTGAGACCATAACTGGATGTTCCATGTTGTGACTTGCCTTATATAGTTCTTAGGAAATGCTGCCTCGTTTCTACTGCAATTTCTCTAGTCATAAGTGATTCTTATTTATTTCAGCTTATTTACTGAGTAGTTCCAAAATTGCATTAAATTGTATGTAATTGTTCTGGTGCTTCTTGTGCTACTATTGCAGCCTTAATTTGAAATGTCAGTTCAATCAACAAATCCGTATTAAGTGACTTCAGAGTACCAGGTTTTGTGGAGCTGTTAGTGATACAAGATCAATGATAAATATGGTCTCTGTTTTCAGGCCCCCCCCAACCCTATCCCCATTGCTTTTTTTTTTTGGAGAGGTTTTTGCTATAGGGTGTGTGCGCTCGCCAGACAGACAGAGAGAGACAGAGACAGAAAGCGAGAAATCACCCCCCAGAGGGGATGGCCATGCCACAATCCCTTCTCCTCCATTCTCTTCTTGGGATCTTGGGCACGCATGCACACGCACCTTACGTAAGTTTAAGCCACTGGGTCTGGGACTCAAACCACCGTCAACTACATGGGAGTCCAGCGACATAGCCATTACGCTAACTGCTGGTTCCCTAGAATCCAGCTTCTTTAACCACTACAATTCCAGTTAGCTCAACTTTTGTTTTGTTTTGTTTTCATTGTCTGAAAGCATGTGCCTCACCAGAGAGAGGGAAAAGGCAACCTGGAAAGGGACAAGTTCACACCACAATCACTTCTCCCCCATTTTTGTATCCCATTGGGATTGAGGCATACAGATAAAATGCCCGGGGCATTCCGCAGACCGAGGCCAAGATTCAAAACATAGTCATCCATGTGGGATCTGGCCTCGTTAACTGCGGGGCTACAAAATGGGCTGGAAAAAGCTTCATTTTTAAGTTTTATGTATTTTAGTCCAGCAGGTAGCATAGCGCTTAAAAGCACTAGAATCCTACATGGTCGACTGTGGTTTGAGTCCCAGACCCAGTTGCTTGAAACTCATGCTGGGTGCTTGTGCATTCATGCCCAAAATGCTGATAGGAGAATGGAAGAAAAGAGGTGTGGCATGGCTGTCTTCCCTGGGGGCTGAGTTCTCACTTTCTCTTTGTCTCTCTGATCCTATAGTATGCACCCTATAACGAAAATCTGTATAAAATTGTATGTATTTATTCTGGATACTTTATTTAAAATTTTGTTTGTGTCCTTCCTGAATGTATTCAGATCAGTTTTTGACTATTTAAACTTCTACTCATTATTTACCAATAGGAATTATTTTATAATCTGTGATTTAGTGAGACTTTTTGAATAAAAGAGTTGCATTTAAATTTTTATTTGTATAGTACACAATTCTTAACTATTTTGTTCTTTTAAATGTCTTTCAAATGTCTTCCTTTTGGTTTTCCATTAGTTTTTCTACCCTTGATTATCAGTTAACATTTCTCTTTTTGTCATATCTCTTCCAGCTACCTCTAATCAGGTGACTTATCACTTTATGTGGGCTTTTTTATATTGGGTCATTGGAAATGTCATGACATATTTTTTCTTATGTTTTTCTTTTTCTTTCTTCCTTCTTTTTTTTAAACAGGAAGTGATTTTTTGCTATAGGGCTCTTGTGCTTGCTGGAAAGAGAGAGAGACAGAAAGTGAGAAATCACCTCCCAGGGGCAATGGCCACACTGCAGTATCTTCTCCATACCCCTCTTGTGATTTTGGGCATGAATGCACACACACCCAGAGTGAGTTTTAAGCTACTGGATTCAGGACTCGAATTGTGGCCGACCATGTAGGAGACCAGCACCTTTACCACTATGCCACCTGCTGGCCCAATCTGTTTTTCTATGTAAAAATGCATCACGACTTTTCTAATGATCCAATAGCTTGATCAGAGGCTCTACCATTGGAAGACATGGGTAGTAAATCCAAAAATTTAGGCTCTGTATTTCACACTATTTCTTGTTTCTGTGACCTTGTCATTCTCATGTTGTAGATACCAGGATTTTTAAAATACTCAGTTATTTATTTTTGAAATGATAGTAAATGTTCGAATGCTGCTTCTTTATGTTCAGAGTTCTCCAAACATTTAACTGAGATAACCCCAGATTAAATAAATCATTTGTCCCACTTGGCAGATACTGTCTAATGTGATTAATAGCCTCTAACAAGATAGATGTTCAGTTACGTGAACTATTTGATTTAGAAATATTAATCCACTTGCTAATTTTTAAACATGAGTATTGAAATATTCAAACCAAGTAAAATTATAAAGACTTCAAAAAGATCCCCTAGCTACTGAGTGATAAATTGAGAATTTAAACTTAGCCTTCGAAAATTCATCTTGGTATTTGGGTTCAGATTTTTTTTTTAATTTTATTTTTTGGTTCTTGTCATATGGTGCATACGCTTACTATGGAGAGACATAAGGTGAAAGAGAGAGGGAAAGTGGTGGGTGGGGGGAAGACCACATAGCAGTCCCTTCTCTTTCATTCTCCTGTTGAGATTTGGGGATTTTGGTGTGATTTTTCAAGCCACTGGGTCTGGGACTCGAACCACGGCTGACTGTGTGGGAGTCCAGTGCCTTAACCACTACGCTACCTGCTGGCCCTCAGAAGTTAATTTTTAGACTGATACTCAAATACTGTGTAAGAGTAATAAGTCACAATTACTTTGAAATTTGTATTAGTCAAAGAAATGTGAGTAAAAGTTAATTTTTAGATTGATACTCAAATACTTTGTTACTATAATAAGTCCCAATTACTTTGGAATTTGTATTAGTCAAAGGAATGTGAATAAAACTTGACTTCTGCATTTTTTGAAATATTTATAAATTCATGATTTAAACTATTTTGTAAGTAGAAAGCTTAAGGTATTTAAGAATTTTTTTTTTTCTTTGCCTAGATTATTTTGGAATATTTTTTTTTTTTTAATTTATTTTACATATTTTCACTGGACATCACCACTGCATACAAAATGCGATTTTCCAGTCAGAATACACTGTAGAGTGGCTTAAACATACAAACATACATGTTATCGTCAATGAATAATTTTCCATTTCTTGTTTTTTGTTTATGTATGTATTTAAGGAAAATTTTAAATCTAAGTAAACATTTTTTGTTGTTTTATTTTTAAGGGGTTTTGCCTTAGGGCTTGTGTGCTAGGTGGGGAAGGGGAGAGGACAGACAGTGAGAGAGAAAGTGAGAAATCACCCCCTCGGGAGGGGGATGGCCATGCCACAATCCCCTCTCCTCCTGCAATCATGGGCACACATGCCACATGCTCCCAGAGTGATTTTTAAGCCACCAGTTCCAGGACTGAAACCACAGTTGGCCATGTGGGAGTGTAGCTATGTAACTGCTCTGCCATCTGCTGGCCCCAGTGAACATTTTTTTTTTTTTTAATGTAAGCCTTTTACAGTTCAAGTTAGTTAATGTGAATTACATATTTTTCTTATCTTTTAGTACTTTTTCAGAAAGGACCTTTGCTAAAGAATATTTTCTAGACCAGATTTCTATGTCCTTTTTAAAAAGTAACAAAATTACATTTTGCAAGACATCCTTAAATCTGATTTTTAAAAATTAATGCAAACTGTTTTAACTGACCCTTTTTCCTAATTACCCAAATTAAGGAGTAAAATTATACCTTAAAAAAACTTTTTTTTAGAGCCAGCCAGGGGCATGGTGGTTAAGCTGACTGGCTCTCACGTGGCCAACTGTGTGGTTTGAGTCCCAGACTCAATAGTTTGAGAAATACACTGAATATGTGTGCAGACAAAGAGGGAGAAACAGTAGCGAGTATGGCATGACCATCCTCCATGGAGGGTGAGTGCTTTCCCACTCCCTACTCCATCTGTCTCTGTGTCCGGCAAGTACACGTGCACTCTGGCAAAATCAGACAAAATCAAAACAACTTCTCCTATATGTTAAAATGCATTACTATTACCTTAATAATCCTCACATTCGCAGCCGATTTAAGCAGTAATATCTATAGCTAACTTTCTTTATTTCAGTTTTTCTCTTATTCCTTTTGCACAATAGAACAACCAAACAATTCCATAATCATATGAGTTATTTTTTCAACTGTGTAATTTCTAAATATTAAAAAATGTGTTCGTTTTTTATTTATGATAGAGTGTGTATGCATGCATGTAAGAGAGAGACACAACCCCCTCCACAGGGTCTGGTCAGACCACAGTCCTCTTTTTCCGATCCACTAACCCTTCAGATCCTGTGCCCGGTGTGTCTCAGGCTGACCAGGCATTGGCTAGTATCTTGTGAGACCTGACTTCTCATGAACATTGCATCACTGCTACTCTACAGAACCAATCCAAGTGTATAATTTCTACTGGAGTGGCTTTACTAGGAAGTTTTTGCAGGTATAATGGAAAATATTTTTGCTCAGTCAAGATCGTAAACTTAATGCACTGTTCTTTCATGGGAAGCAGTCTAATTAGTTCTGCTCCTATTATAAACTGGTAGCAAGAATAATTCAGAACAGATAGTGCGCTGAGTTGTATTATTGTAGTGCTCATTTTTAAATATTTGTGAAGTAAATGTCCTCACACTAAGAAAGTATAGGTTAGTGTCACTTCTCAAGTATTTCCCTCTCCTCTTACACTGATATGTAACATGATTTCTGCCTAATATATTATGATAGGGGTTCTTGTAGCTCCCTACTGAGTATATGTTATGAAACACACATTATATCTTTTTAAAAAAATCAGGTAGCTTTGTGTGTAATCTCTCCTTCACAATTCTGGCAGATTGTATTTTATGCTCATATACAGTTACATGCCACATAACAGTGTTTCATTCTACAATAGACCGTATATGCACAGTGGTCCCATGATTGCCTTGTGACAGTATAGCTTTGCTAACGTCCAGCATGAAGCACTACTTCTGATTTGTGATGTTGCTGGTATAGAAAAACCTACTACCTTGTCAGTTGTATAAAAATATATCAAAGGAGAGACCAGCAGTTAGCGTAATGGTTATGTTGCTGGACTCCCACATAGTCGACCGTGGTTCACGTCCCAGACCCGGTGGCTTAAAACTCACGCCGGGTGTGTGTGCATGCGTGCCCAAGATTCCGAGAGGAGAATGGAGGAGAAGGGATTGTGGTGTGGCCATCCCCCCTGGGGGATGATTTCTTGCTTTCTGTCTCTCTGTCTTTCTCTGTCTGTCTGGCGAGCACATACGCCCTATAGCAAAAACTTCTCCAAAAAAAAAAAAAATAAGTATAGTAAAGGATCTTCATCTGATTTCTCCAGTCACCTATCATTCTCATTCTACAATAGACCGTATATGCACAGTGGTCCCATGATTGCCTTGTGACAGTATAGCTTTGCTAACGTCCAGCATGAAGCACTACTTCTGATTTGTGATGTTGCTGGTATAGAAAAACCTACTACCTTGTCAGTTGTATAAAAATATATCAAAGGAGAGACCAGCAGTTAGCGTAATGGTTATGTTGCTGGACTCCCACATAGTCGACCGTGGTTCACGTCCCAGACCCGGTGGCTTAAAACTCACGCCGGGTGTGTGTGCATGCGTGCCCAAGATTCCGAGAGGAGAATGGAGGAGAAGGGATTGTGGTGTGGCCATCCCCCCTGGGGGATGATTTCTTGCTTTCTGTCTCTCTGTCTTTCTCTGTCTGTCTGGCGAGCACATACGCCCTATAGCAAAAACTTCTCCAAAAAAAAAAAAAAATAAGTATAGTAAAGGATTGCCTTGGCTATTTGGAGTCTTTGTAATTCCATATGATGGTTTATTGTTTTTTTTCCATTTCTGTGGAGAATGTCATTGGTATTTGGACAGTCATCCCACTCCTGGATATATACCCAAAGGAAAGGAAATCAGTAAAGAAGAGATTTCTTTACTCTCTTGTTTACTAATTCAAAATAGCTAAAATATGGAATCTAAGTTCCAACAACTGTTGAGTGGATAAAGAAAATATGGTGTACACAGTGAAATACTATTCAGCCATATAAAAGGAAGAACTCCTATTATTTGCGGCAACCTAGATGAACCTGGAGGAAATCATGTTATGTGAAATAAACTAGGCGTTGAAAGACAAATCACACTCACCTCGTTTGTGGAAGCCAAAAGACTCGATTGCATAGAAATGGAGAGTAAAACAGGAGATACTAGAAACTGGAGAGGGGGCAGAGAGGTTAGGGAAATAGAACGCTGAATAGATACACGAGTGCAGGCAGATAAGTGGAATGATTTCTAAAGGACCTTTGCACACTAGAATAATTATTTTTGTGGTTGATGACTGTTCAGTTTGTATATTTCAATAAAGCTAAAAAAGGACTTCAAATACTCAAAACACAAAGTAATGATCAACGTTTGATATAGTGGGTATGTTCATTGCCCTGATCTGATCATTGCACATTTTATACATCTATTGGAAAAACTATGGCCTTTGACGATGGACAACTATTATATGTCAATTTAAAAGCCTTGATTTGATTGGCATGTACTATTATACATGCTTTGGAAAACCACAATGTGAGCTATAGAGATGTACAATGATAGAAAGGAAATGTTAAAAACATTTTTTGAATAAATAAAAAATAAAAGGAAGGAAGTGCATAAGGAGAAAACAAATGCCAGTGTAGTATAGTTGTCTACAGTCTACAGTACAGTAATGCGTAGAGGTTTGTAGCCAGGAGCAATAACCTAGTCCACATAGCCTGGTGTATAGGCAGGCTATACTGTCCAGGTTTTGTAAGTACGTTCTATGTTGTTTAACACAAAGACGTTTCTCTGAACACATACCCGTGGTTAAATGGCTCATGACTGTATTTGCACCAGAGTCATCTGTCTATTTATACAAACATTCTCAGGGTCTTTATTACTGGATCTTGTTAGGATTGTCTTTTTCTTTCACTCTGTTGAGAAAATCTAGAAACAAATCTACATCTATTAGCTAGAAATACATATTAATTAAAATATATGAACAATTTAAGAATAGAATTAAAATAGAACAATTTAAGAATAGTTAGTAATTAGATCTTTCATTAATATTTGGGGGCTTTTTGGGTGAAATGTTTATTTTTATAAATGAAGTAATGTTGAGACCCCATGTTTAAAAAATTGACATCATAATGTATTGTCTTCTGTTACATAACAATACCATTGTCACATGTGAAGTATGCAAAATATTATCACAAAGGGTATGTATTTAATGCCAATACTGAATAACTAACGACACATGATGGTGTTTGGGTTTGAGGGAAGGGAGATAACATTTATTTATTGAGTTTCTCATGTAAGTCAGGAACTGGGTCTGTGGAGTTGGGTTCGCTTAGATTATCTGATTCATTGGAAATTTGAAGAAAGAAATGAAGAATCTTTATTTTAATGAGATAATTTTGAAAGTCAGTATTTTAGAAAGAGCTTAGCTATTTATAGGAATTTTTCATTAAACTCTTAGAACCTGTTTCATGTCCTTGAGCATCTTACTGTTGACCTGCAGCAAAGAGCATACTGGCCTTGGGTATCTAGATTTATGGGTCTGTATCTTGGGCCCTTTCCGTCCTGTAATGGTCGACTTTGCCCCCATTGTTGATCTGCATGCTAATAGTTTCACTCAGCTATTTGCTTTAGACTATATACAAAGTCTTCGTTTATTTTTCCCTTCCCAGCCTTCTTTGTAATCCGTCTTATAATAACCTCATTACAACAAATGATTAAGCCTTTCCATTTTCTCTTATAGCTGAATCAGAGTAAGTGATTGATGAGGTGCCAAGATCCAAGGACAGAGAGACATCCTCATACCCTGAGGCTTTTCCTGCCTCTGCCTTCACTCGATGCTCACACTGCTTGTGTTGACTTGTGGTTTTATATGAATTTATGGCATCTCCACCTAAGCTTTGAACTCCTTGAGGGCAGTACCTATGTGTTATGCTGTTCTCTCTCTCCCATGTTCTTAACCTTCTGTTGAATGTATACTTGATCGAGCGAGCGAATATTGTCGTGGTATTGAACATTTATATCGAGTTTAAGAATCCACAAGGTTACTGTTGTAATACAGTTAAAGAGTATTCACCCTCATAGTTCTCAGTTACCATTTTACATAAAACCCTGTGTATTCCAGACCTTTCTCTTGCCTCATTATTCCACTCATAGATAGTTCCTCCCTTTTCAGACCCACCGCAAAACCATGTTCATGCATGAGGTAGAGGAAATCTTATGGCCCACGTGTAAAAATAGTGTTTGTGTGATGAGTTGTAGAGTATAGGCCCCAGGAAGGCAGAGAGATTGTCTACTTCATGCTCTTTTCTATCTCTAGAGTCTAACAAGTCTGTCATCTAGTCAGTGCTCTTAGAGCATTTCAGATGGGGCTGGGGTGGAATATACGCAAGAGGAAGAGAAATGATTGTGCTGCAGTGATTGTCACTGCTTCATGGTGTTCTCGGTGCCAGCTCCCTCTCATAAATTAGTGGGCGTATCATCAGGGCTTAAAAATAGTTGATGCTGACAATAATTCATTAATGACAGTATTGTCATTTCCATTACACTTAACTGATTTTCACTGGAGCAGATAACTATATGATTCTTAGCAAAGGATGTACTGTCTTACTGGGAAAGCACTTAACCAGCAGATGTCAGCCAGAGGAGAAGGGAAGGGGACACTTGAGAAACAAAATTGAGTGCTGGGGACATCTGTCTAGCCTTTTTCACAGCTGTGTCTTTCTTCTTAAAAAAGTGAAACTACAAGAAAGAGAGGGAGTATTTTATTTGTCGTGACAAATGTGTTAATCAATTTGTTTGAAAGTTTTTCAGTCACTTTATAGAATGGTGACCTTTGTCCAAGTGACTGTTCATCTGACAAACCCAGCCTATGTGCCTTTTACTGGGACACAACAATGATGCATGTGTCTGCTACTGCCATTTTTACCTCACCCTGCCGTTCGTCACTTTCCACCTCCAGACAGCACGCAAGGCTGTTTGTCTGCCTCAGCCTAATATGTAAATCCCCCGTGCACCTGGATGCACTTGGTCGTGTTACCTCTTCTATCACATCGGGTACTGCCAAATACATTGTTAATGTGATAGTCAATGCTGGCTTGTCTCTGGCCTCGTGTCTCATTTTAATTATTTTGATGAGACAAGTGAAACTGTTTCTTACAGGTTTTTTGTTGTTGTGGGTTTTGCTTTTTACTCCTGTCTTTGTGAAATTCTACTGACACAATTTACCTGGATGTGTATAAAAACATTTCAGAAAATCCATAAATTGGTGTTGATGTCCTATAAGTGCCCTCTGATTATAGATACATATGTATATAATCTTTTAAATACAAATGCATCACGTTAGAATCAGAATCCATATTTATGTATTTATTTTGTAAAGTAAACAAAGAGAATGTATTGGATTAAGAGTTTTTAAGTTGACATGTAATCAAGCACATATTTGGAGGATACAACGTGATTTTTCAGTACAAGAATACAATGTATAACAACTAAATCAGGGTAATCAGTATATCCATCGTCTCAGCCATGTGTCATTACTTCGTGCTGGAAACATTCAAAATCCTCTTTTTTTAATTATTCTGAGATGCACAGTAAATTGTTAACTATAGTCACCCTACTTTATAGCACTGAAAATTTGTCCTCTTATGTATCTGTAATTTTCTTTCTATTAACATCTCCCATGACCCTCATCCCTCTTCTACTCTACTGTGAGGCCATCTTTGTCCATTTCCACGTACGAGAGAGAATGTGCAGTAGTTTCCTTTCTGTGCCTGGCTTATTTCCTGTAACGTAATGTTTCCCAGGCTTACCCATGTAACCTCAAATGGCAGGAACTCATTCTTTCCAGCAACTGCATAGTATTCCATTGTGTATGTGTACGTGTGTGTGTGTGTGTGTGTGTGTGCATGTATTTGTTCATAGATACTTAGTTTGATTCCATAGCTTAGCTGTTGTGAATAGTGCTGCAATAAACATTGGGTTGCAGATATATTTACAGTATACTGATTTCCTTTCCTTTGGATATATGCTAGTGGTAGGGTCAATGGGTCATATGGAAGTTTTATATTTTGTTTTTGGAGGAACCTTTCCTAATGACTCTATTAATTTACATTCCCACCAACAATGCCTTACAGTTTTTTTATACTGACCTCCCTTATATATAAAATAGGCAGATTTATATCTTATCAGGAGAAAAGGAGATAGCATGATTTTTGGCAATAAGTAATGAATAGTAATAAATACGTTTAATGTTATTGTCACAAAAGAAGAAAGAGGTATCAGATTGAGAGAAAGGGTCATAGAAAAATCACAGAAAAGTGAAGGAGCAAGAAAGATGTTATTGGTGAAGATTGAAACCTCCAAGAAAAACATGATGTTTGTAATGGATTAATTGTAACCTCACGTACCAAAGCTCTCAGAGCTTGTTCATGGATTCAGTCGTGTGTGCTCGTTACAAAACTTTGGGACAGTGGCAGGTACGGTTATACTTTATAGGTGGAATAATTGAGGCTGGGGAAGATTAAACAGTTTGCTTAATGCTCACAGTTGACTAAAACAGAAATGCTTTTTGAACTTAGGTCCTTAGACTCCGTATACATTATTCTTTGATCTTCATGGCCCAGCGTCTTGAAATAACTGAAAAGTTACTCGTCTAGTGGCCTATCTTATTTTCCTCATCCCACTCTTGATCTTGAAGTCCTATATCTCATAATAGAATACTTTATTAAATTGTCCTGTATTCCCCTTATTAATACCCCAAAGCACAAATTTTATTTTTTAAATCAAATTAAGCAGTGGGCAGATCTGATGGCTGACCCTGGTATTGACTCACACTTTGTAATATGTACCTGAAGCCTACTTTGCAGTAGCTGTTGTACTTTGCACGGCTGTTTACAGCAGCCCTAGGCATTTGTGGTAGTATTCTCAGATTATGGAATCTAAGGTTGAGACCCAGAAAGGTTCTGTTC
The DNA here is from genome assembly GCF_000334495.1 of Tupaia belangeri chinensis. Lineage (NCBI taxonomy): Eukaryota > Metazoa > Chordata > Mammalia > Scandentia > Tupaiidae > Tupaia > Tupaia belangeri. The sequence goes on from NW_006208752.1 coordinate 1,072,006, forward strand.
CCTGTCCTGGGTCACCCTTGCTTTTAGTGGCAATGATAGGGTTTGAATCCTGCTTTTTCTCTCTCCAGAGCCTTCAGCTCTCTCTATTTCACATCATTTCCTCTACTCATCACAGTCAGACAGCATTTTAGGTACTAAAAAAATTAAAAGCAAAGAGTAGAAGGATTAAAAGATTTGAAACGTGTAACGTCTGTACCGTCACTCCACTAACGGACTTCCTGGTGGATGCTCCATGTCTCGTCTCTAGAGCCCTGTGCTGAGATCGTCATTCTTCTCTGAGGAAAGCCACAGGTTCACCGAAATTGTTTTTCTTACTCATTGTTTAAATGAGAGAATTGGTGAGGGCTATTAGAACTTCTTCAATCTATATGTTAATTAAAATCTTCTATCTGTTCTTTTATTTATAGTATAAAGATGCATTTATGAAAGCAAATCCTGGCTACAAATGGTGTCCAACCACAAACAAGCCTGTGAAATCCCCAACACACACGGTCAATCCACGAAAGAAACTTTGGGCCTTTCCTTCTGATTCTTCAAGAGACTTACCAAGTCCCAAGAAAGCAAAGACTGAAGAAATGCCTCAGCTTAACTTTGGAATGGCTGGTGAGTTTAAACGCTCTTTCTACCTGTTCTTTAAGGACAGGGCAACACATGTAGGCAGTATGTTTTGTTTTGTTTTCACTTCCTTTATTTCTTTCAAGAGAAAGAGACAGGCAGACTCAGCACCCCCAACAGGATACTGACGCCATGATCTCCCTTTCCCCTCCAGCCAGCTCTGAGTCATGGGCAGATGTGTGTCCAGAATTTTTAGTAAGATATCCAGATTTGAACTGGGAACCTTCCCATGTGGGATTGCTTCTCAGAGCGTCACATTTCACCCACTGTAGTAATTCAGCAAATGATACGTGATAGGGAGGGTGAGAAGCAAAATTTATAATCACTGTAATGCAGTGGCAAATATTGTGTTGTCAAAAAAGTCATGACGTATTTTTTTCTATGAGAAAATACGTCATGTCTTTTCCAACGACATGGTGTAGCATATGTAGATGTGAGGAGACTTCATAAAAATTATGGATAAATTGAACTAAAGTATGAGTTTATATTGTAAAAAAAAAAGTTCAAAAATCTGTGCGTAATTTTTTCATAGTGTGCATTTTCCATGAGTTTTTTGAAGACCTCTTATGTATAGCATATCTTTAAAGCATTTGAACATAATACATATAAATGAAATACATATAATTAAAGAAAGAAGATATAGACCAAGTGATAGAGTCATTATAAATATGTGTGAATTCCTGAAGGTAACAATATAGAAAAGCAGACTACAATGTGGAGTTCAGGGAATTTTATAATACCATCAAATCATTTACACATACACACTGTTAAGCTAGCTCAGTAACACCCTAGTTATTGTGGATACTTAAAAAATGACACTCAGGTAGTCATTGAGCATCTGAAACATTGAGGGCAAGAATCCGAACAACTCCACAAATCTGAGATGGATCTGACAGCTGTGTTTTAAAGAGAATTCCCATCCTCCTCTCCTCCCCCTCTCATTCTTGTGTGGTTCAGGCCAATTTAAAATTCCAGATGGCCCCATTTGTTATAAGACCTTTAATAATAAATACTTTTTGGGTGGCAAGGAATGCTAAAGCTCTCCTGACCATGAAATAAAGTATTTATATTCAGTTTGCAAATAGCCCTGTCTTCCCTGGCTAGTGTAATGTAGCAATCAAAAGAATTGACTAGGATGGACTTGGGAGATTGGACAGAATGGGAGCAGTGCAGTTGGTATGGAGCAATAGGGTTCCTATTCCAGTATTACAAGCCAGTGTCTCTCAAAATCAAGTCCTAAACCATTTGCAATATGGAAAGGTTGAGAAAGGATGTTGAACAATATGGTGATGAACTTTCAAAATCACATTAAATTTCAGTTAATTTTGCTTTGTTTATTTATTTAATGATGGGGCGGGGGAGAAGACATGTATCCCCCACAGGGTTTTCTCCCCACAGTCCATCCCAGGCCTACCCAGCCCAGAGTAGAAGCACATGTGTACATTCTTAGCATGTAGAGGGAGACTGCTGGACACAAATCGACTTCCCAAATGGGTCCAGCATCACAAGATGTACAGTACTGCTGTGCCACTCCTGCCAGCCTAACACACTTTTGAAAAAAAATAAAAATAGATGAAAGGGTCAGCAGCTGCTATAGTAGTTAAGGCGCTGGACTTCTGCATGGCCGACTGCGGTTCACATCCCAGACCTGGCAGCTTGAAACTCATGCCAGGCGCGTGTGTATACAGGCCCAAAATCCCAAGTACAAAATAGAGAAGGAGGGATTGCAGCATGGCTGTCTTCCCAGAGGTGATTTCTCACTTTCTCTCCCTGTCTGTGTGTATTCAGTGAGCACATGTGCCCTGTAGCAAAAGTTTCTCTTAAAAAAAAAAAATAAATAAAAATAAATATATATATATATATATTAGATGTGGTGGTGTTCTCTATAAATAAAGTCTAACATATTGGTAACGTTCTGCAGAAATAAAGTATTCAGGTGATAGTTACGTTGATGTTTGTAGTATGTCTAGATGGGCTCTCCAAATGACGTTTCTGCATGCCCCAGAAAAAATCAAAACAGAGATCTGTCCTTGTTTTAGTTGTCACTTTGTACAGTTAATAGCTTCAACTTATTCATTACTAGATATTCTTGCTAGTTAGCTCTCTGAACTTCCCAGAGATCAACTGAGCATTTTCTAAAACATTTTGTTATTGGGACTGAAAAAAAGATATAAATTATTGGCTCTTTACTTAATTCCTTTGATTTAGCATCCATTGTTTCTGTTCTCAATTCAAACAGAAACAATGGATGCTAAATCAAAGGAATTAAGTAAAGAGCCAATAATTATATAAAACTGCTCATCATAAACCAAATAATAATTATAGGTAAACTACAGAAAGCTGTGAAAGTTATCTTTTTAGAACAATACTGTTTTTGATCTTAATCTCCTTTTATTTACAAATTGAAAGTGTATCTTAGATTTCAACCAAAATATTGATAAGTCAACTTTTAAAAACAGTGTTCTTTAAAGCTAAGTATAGAAAAGTAGGAAAACACCTTCTTTATCATTGTATAATGGCTAAGGTATATGTTGGAAATCCAGCCTGTATGTAGTGAATAAAATTGGTCTGATATTTCTTGTTGTATCCCTTTTCAACAAGATAAAAGTATGTTAACTTGCCTTTACTTAAAACCTAGTGCTTAGGGTACCAGCAGATGGCATAATGGTTACATCGCTGGACTCCCACAGGTTGACCACAGTTCAAGTTCCGGACCTGGCAACTTCAAACACACACTGGGTGCATGTGTGTGCATGCACAAAATACCAAGGGGAGACTGGAGGAGAAGGGATTGCGATGTGGCCATCCCCACGGGGGTGATTTCTTGCTTGCTCTCTCTCTGCCTCTCTCTATCTGTCCTCCTATAGCAAAAATCGCCCTTGGGCTGGGGGAACTTAGTCCTTAGCTGTCTGAATCTAGGGGATACTAGAAAGCTTTTGAAGATCAGATTGTTTTCTTCAACATGGAATCTTTTTTGTTTTGTTTTGTATGACCAGTAGTTCTCGTCACATGATATTTTGCAATTTTAAATAACCCTGAAGTTGTTAACTGTATGATTTGAATAGAAAGCTGTATAGAATGTAATTCAAAAGAAGGCTTGTTAGCCAAGAGAAAGGGCACTTTAAACTAATACAAAGCATAGTGATTTCTTGGCCATTATGTAGCAAACCTCTAGCAAAGCCACATTGCTATATAATTTAAATTATCATTTAATCATATTCCTGTTATACTTTGTAATTGGATCTATCACATTTTTATTAGCAAGCTATCACAATCCTCCTCACCTCTAGGATAACAGCTGCAAAAGTACTTCACTCTTGAAGAGCCAACTAAACTTTTACTTTTTTAAAATTTACCCCCCCCTCCCATTTTTATTTGTAAATACATAAAAATGTCTATTTTAATAGTCATAGTAGTTCTTAAACCTACCATTTAAAGTTGGAGTCTGAAAGAGCTTTGTTTCATCAAATCAGCTAGTGTTTGCCTATGTATTCTATATATGTCTTCCTATGTGGCTGCCTTCTCACATTGAGCTATTTCTTGATCACTCGATAATCTGGTGACATTTTTTTCCCCTTCTAATAAGCTATTTTTTAAAAAAACTGCCTCTAAAGGAACCTTTCTGTTTTTTGTTTTGTTTTGTTTTTGTTTTTGGCTTTTGCTATAGGGCCAATGTGCTTGCCAGGGAGACAGAGAAAGAAAAGAGGGAAAGTGAGAAATCATTCCCCAGAGGGGATGACTGTGCCACAGTCCCTTCTCCTTCACTCTCCTCTCAGGATTTTGGGCAGACACACCTATGTGCCCAGAAGGACTTTCAAGCTGCTGCATCCGGAACTCGATCTGTGTAGTTGGCTGTGTGGATCCGGCACCTTAACCACCGCACCACCTGCTGGTCCCCTTTTTTGCAATTTTTAAAGACAGTTTGTGTATAAGGTATGACTGTAATTGATTCATGAGTTACTAAGAGAGGTTGCATACAAAATTGTACTTAATAGCATAACTTTAACCAAAGAAAAAGAAGCAACTGAATATCTTTGAGCAATATTATGATGGATTCTCATTTTCAAATATAGAGAGAATCCTAAAATTAAACACACATTGATTGAGGACATGGTATGCATAAGCTAAGCATTTCCACATATGTTTTTTCCTTGTAGTTCTGAATTTTAATTTACTTAAGACAAGCTTAATATACATTTCTTACTGTCTGTAATATTTTCTTGTTTTGCTATCACCTTTATCCTAGAGCTACCACTTTATGATTTTTATTTTGTCCTTCCATTTTTGTTGATTATTGAAAGAAAGAAAACAAAGACCTACAGTAACATAAAATGTATTCATTTTAAATCTGGAAGTTATTCTGAGCAAGAGCCTCACTATCCCCTCCCCCTCAGATTTAAAATGTCAAAAGATTATCAGTTAATTTGAACTTATTTCGAAAGTGTTTAGGAAAGATTATTTTAACAAGCTCACTAGATTTTTTTAAAAAAGAATTATGTAATTTTATTCATCATCATTATTATTTTTTCAATTGAACACAGAGCAATGGCGGGGGGTGCAGGGACGAGAAAGCTAGCTGCCAGGATTTGAACCATGGTCCGCCATGTGGGAGTCTAGTGCCTAAACCACTACACTCCCTGCTGGCCCCTACACTCACTAGATTTTTCAGGCACATTTGGAAGATTTCTCTCTGTTCTCTATTTATTTAATAGCCTAGTTCTTTTTGAGAGATTTTTACTATAGGGCATGTGTGCTCGCAGAATAGACAGAGACAGAAAGTGAGAAATCACCCTTCAGTGGGGATGCCCATGCCCCAATCCCTTCTCTGTTCTCCTCTCAGGATGTTGGGCATGCATGCTAATATGCCTGGCATGAGGTTCAAGCCACCAGGTCCAGAACTTGAACTGTGGTCGACGATGTGGGAGTCCAGCGATGTAACCATTATGCCATCTGTTGGTCCCAGCAACAGTGGCATTTTAAAAGCTCAACAATATGAACATTAAGCACATACATGCCAGTTCATTATTTTATAGGGTTTTTTTTTTGTGTGTCATTATTATTTTAAAATTCACTATAGGGCACATGCATTCATCAGAGAAAGAAAGAGAGAAAGAGAAAGTAAGCTGCCAGGTCTGGGATTTTTTTTTTTTTTTTTTTGAGAGGTTTTTGCTATAGGGCGCGTGTGCTCGCCAGACAGACAGACAGAGACATAGAGACAGAAAGCGAGAAATCACCCCCCAGAGGGGATGGTCACGCCGCAATCCCTTCTCCTCCATTCTCTTCTCGGGATCTTGGGCACGCACGCACACGTGCCCGGCGTGAGTTTTAAGCCACCGGGTCCGGGACGCGAACCGCGGTCAACTACGTGGGAGTCCAGCGACATAGCCATTACGCTAACTGCTGGTTCCCCCAGGTCTGGGATTTGACCCATGGTCAGCCATGTGGTAGTCCAGCACCTTAACCACTATGCCACCTGCTGGCCCCTGTTTTATAGTCTTAAAATTTTTTTATAAAAAGTTTTATGTGGCTCTGCTGGATTTCTGATTACTAGTCTTTATCAGTATTCTTTTTGACTTTGTGTGGATTATATGTACTTCATGCTTAAAAATTGATGATTCGTTTTTTACTTTTTTAGATCCTACTCAAATGGGAGGCCTGAGCATGCTACTATTAGCTGGAGAACATGCTCTTGGCACACCGGAGGTAAGTCAGTCCCTTATCCCTTTCCTTTGCTCTTTCTGGGGCTTAAGAATACAGACGTTTATATTCTGCTCACGTTGTTAGTCCTGCAGTTTCACCATTTACAGCTCATGAACGAACTTTACGTATAATTTTTCTCATTAAGATGTCTGTGCTTCTTGTGTGTCGAGGGTAACAGAAGTAGGCTGAATAAGCCCAAAGAACACAAAATAAGTCACTTGCAGATCTTGAGGTTTTGTGAACCTCGGAGTGAGAAATGCAATGTACAGATAATTAGCTTTTGCATGATTGTGTCATGGATGTGCAGATTGGATCCTATAATTCATTAATTCTATTCAAAACAACCTCTGCTCTTACAATAGTCTCATTTCAACTCGCTAGTGGAAAGACGATAGTAAAAAATATGAAATTGTTTCTCTCTCTAGTACCTAAAAAATTCCAAACTTTGTTTTGAAAAATCACTAAACATGGCATTCCAGATGTTTTGTTCTTTAAAATAGAGATATAAAAAGATCTGGGTCTTCATAATCTTGGTTTCATGGTTTAGTTATTGGACCACTTTTGCTAAACATTTGTAGATGTGATTTTTTAAAGATTTTTGCCATAGGATGTGTGTGCTTGTCAAAGAGAGACAGAGAAAGACAGGAGAAAGTGAGAAGTCTACCCTGAGGAGAGTTGGGCATGCAGCAGTCCCTTCTCCATTCTTCTCCTGGGACTTTGGGAATGCACCCACATGTACCGGGTATGATTTTCAAGCCACTAGGTCCAGGGCTTGAACCGTAGTTGGCCATGTTGGAGTCTGGTGCCTTAACTAGCTCGGTACCTGCTGGCCCCAGGTAAATTTATTGTTGAAGAAAGAAAAATATTATTTCATAAAACTAGTATAGCCTAAGTTTGCAGTGTTTATGATGTCTATAATAATATATAGTGATGTTGGTATGAGCTTTCATATGCATTCACCCAAAGCAACTTAGCAACTTCCACCCCTTCCAGTTCTGTTTATAAATCCTATGAGGATATATATATATATATATATATATATATATATATATATATATATATACACACACATATATATATAATCTTCTATAACCTATATTTGCACTTTACCTTCCCTATGTTTAGATAAATAAATAATTACCTTGGTGATACAATTGCCCACAGTATTTAGTGTGTGGACGTGCTGTACAAGGTTGTACTAGCCAAGAGCAGCACATGATAACATATAGGCTAGTTGTATACTACTTTATACTATCCCGGTTTGTGTAAGTGCACCCTGTCACACGTGCATAGCAGTGAAATGCCCTGACCATGCATTTCTTAGGATGTGTCCCCACCAGGATTATATATTCAATTTTACTTTATTATTTTGATCCTATTCACTTCCCTGCAGCAAAAATATATATCAGTTGGTGTACCTGTGGTTATTCGCAATGCGGTCATCTTTAGCTTAAAAAAAAAAAAAAATAGGTGTCACTTGGTTTCTTTACATGCTCATTTTTTCAACTTTTCTTTTCTTTTTTTTTTTTTTTACTTCTTGACACAATGGCATTGTCAGGCATCATTTTACTTTTTAACTTTTTTTAAGTGTACTTATTTAGTTCACATGTAAGAGAGAGAGTTCCCCATCACAGGTTCTTGACACCACAATCTACACCCAATTCAGCCGACCCTGGATCGTGGGCACATGCCTACCCAGCACGCTCAGGGAGGTGTCCAGATGTGAAATAGGATCTTCCCATGTGGGTCAGCCTTTACTGCAGTGCTGCCATCTAGCCCCTCACTTTGTAATGCATGGTTGGTACCTCATGGTAAATCAGACCAACTCTTACTTGGATGTAGGTAACCCAGGCGTGTTCCAAAGGTGAACATTGGAATAAAAATGAGCACTTGATCCTTCAGCACAGTTTCATTCATATGAATTCCAGGAATGCATTGTGAGAGCATCTTTCCTAACAGATTAGATTATGGTGCTGTTTTGCTCATGACATCTCTTAGCATTATTTTTAACTTTTAAAGTCAACAAATTAAATATTGGATTTTTAAAAAAAAATTAATCCACCATAATAGTTTAGCATTATTAGTTCATATTTTTATTTGTTGCTATTACTGACCAGAATATGGCTCTGTAATTTCAATTGTGATAACTGTGTCTGATGAATAAAAAGGTTGAGTTTGGGGACCAGCACGTGGCATAATGGTTACGTCACTGGACTCCCACGTAATCTACCATAGTTCGAGTCCCAGACCTGGCAGCTTAAACCTCATGCTGAGTACGTGTGCTTGCATGCCCAAAATCCCAAGAGGAAACTGGAGGAGAAGGGATTGTGGCACGGCCATCACCCATGGGAGTGTTTTCTTACTTTCTGTCTTTCTGTCTCTCTGGTGAATACATGCACCCTATAGCAAAAATATCTCAAAAAATTTTTAAAAAAGGTTCAGTTTGATACACAGTTTGTTTTTGGTTTATTTTTTTCATGAAAATAATCACTCGTCTATTTTCTTTATACCCAGGATATATTGAAATTCATAAACTATTTGGGATATATTTTTAACAGTCTTTATTGATTAAAGAAACAAATCAGTATTTTGAGGAAGATAGGCATAAAGTAATGGTTCCTAACTCAAAATGATCTGTGAGACCCTATAAAATATAAGCACAGAAGTTTAATGGAAATAGCCTTATAATAGTAAAGGAAATAAGAGTATTTCCAATGAATATGAGATTATAGCAACTTATTTCAGTCAGAAATCAAATGAAGTTTAATTAATAAAATATAAGAGCCAGACAAAAATAGGTTAGCAGGGAGCTGAAGAGGAGGTGAGAGTCAGTCTGTTCAATAAAGTACCCATAGGTTTAAGCGAATATATTCCCTTTTTTTAATTTTAAAAGAATCAGAAATAAAAAGCAAAATAAATTAAAGTGATAATATTCACATCAAACTCTGGAGAGAACCAAAAAGAAGGCAGTTAGAAAGTTAAATACTAAGGTTTCTTGTCAGGGAGTTTCCTAAGATGAAAATACAGTGAAGTGTAACTATTTGATCTAGAATTATAAAAGTAATCTCCACGACTAAAAATCTTTTAGTTATTGCTTAGTTTAATAAAAATGTAAAGTTAAATTAAATTTTAAAAATAAAGTTGTGGGGACCAGCAGATAGCGTAATGGCTATGTTGCTGAACTCCCATGTAGTCGACCGTGGTTCGAGTCCTGGACCCGGTGACTTAGACTCAAGCCTGGCGCATGTGCGTGTGTGCCCAAGATCCCGAGAGGAGAATGGAGGAGAAGGGATTGCAGTGTGGCCATCCCCTCTGGGGGGGGGTGATTTCTCACTTTCTGTTTCTCTGTCTGTCTCTGTCTGGCGAGCGCATGCACCCTATAGCAAAAACCTTTCCAAAAAAAGAAAAAAAAATAAAGTTGTGTAAGTGATACAAATAGAATTCAGAGATATGTAGGAGGGGTAACTGTTTAAAATACAATGTGTAGAACAGCTTGAATTTATCTTAGAAAGAATGAAGTGCAGTATTGGGTCTAAGTAAGCAATAGAAAATCATCTTGGCTAGAATAGAAGGAAGAGTAGCTGGTGGAAAACGGAAAATAAGAGGTTAGGCAGAGTAATCATACCTGATAAAGCTTTGAAGGCGTCAATTTCTATTTAGAATGATTGTTTGAAGCCAAACTTTCAAATGTATGGGAAGTACCTTAGGCTTGGAGTCTATAATTTCAAAATACCTGGTTCTTTTTCTTTTTATAAAATTTACTATAGAGTGTATGCGCTGTCCAGAGATAGACAGGGAGAAGGAGAGTGGGAGAGAGAGAAACTAAGAAAGCAACTCCCCTACACAGGGGGGATGGCCACATCCCTTCTCCATTCTCCCCTTGGGATTGCATACACTTGTGCGTGCACATATTTTTCAGGTCACCAGTCTGGGACTCCGTTCAGGCAGTCAGCCATGTGGGATCCGACAGCCTTACACACTGTACTACCTCGCCGGCCCTGTCTGGTGTTTTGTTGGAACCCACAGTAAAGTTTTGATTGAGCCATTTTTTCTTTGCCTTCTATCCTGTGAAATGGAACTAATCATAATACCTGCTTGCCCTAACTCCCAGGATTACTATGAAGATTAATTAAGTAAAACCCGTAAGGCATTTTTAACTCTCCTTAAAAGAATTCCTATAGGGATATAGTATTACCATAAGTTGTTACAGGCATTTTATACTCACCTTGAGAGCTAATTTATCAGGTATTACCCCACAATCTGTCATATGCTTTGCCAGCACTCATGTGCACACACACACAGAATTCCTTGTCTGCTGAAACGTGTAAGAAATTTCAGTTGCAATGTATTCTCCTTATCACCTATACGCAAGGAAGAGATGACATTTTTTTTTTCAGAGAGATTTTTGCTATAGGGTTCCTGTCTGTGTTCACGGGAGAGACAGAAAACAAGAAATCACCCCCCCAGGGGGGATGTCCATGCCATAGTCCTTTCTCCTTCATTCTCCTCTCAGGGCTTTGGGTATGCACACACACACACACACACACACACACACACACCTGGCATGTTTTAAGCCACCAGGTCTGGAACTCAAACCGTAGGAGTCTAGTGATGTAACCATTATGCCATGTATTGGTCCCAAGATAACTTTTTAATACCTAGGAGAAGTTAATGTAGGAAGTCTGCTTGTAGCAGAATTACTGAGTTAGCATCAAAGCTAGTGGAGAAGATGCCAGCAAGTGAAGACATAGCCCATTAAAGAACTGTGATGGTCATGCTGTGAAAGCACTGGACAGTGTACAACTGCGTGTCACCTTTTCAGACATCCAGTCACATTAATTGGACACCTTCTATGTGCTTGTCATGTCAGGGAGCAAACCAGAAACAAGGATCTAGCCTCATGGAACTGATTTTATCTTAAGATTCAAGTTTATTTATTTATTTATTTTTTGGAGAGGTTTTTGCTATAAGGTGCATGTGCTCGCCAGAAAGACAGAGAGAGACAGAGAGACAGAAAGCGAGAGATCATCCCCCAGGGGGAATGGCCACGCCGCGATCCCTTTTCCTCCATTCTCCTCTCGGGATCTTGGGCACGCATGCACACGTGCCCAGTGTGAGTTTAAACCGCTGGGTCCAGGACTTGAACCGCGGTCAACAACATGGGAGTTCAGCAATATAGCCATTATGCTAACTGCTGGTCCCAAGATTCAAGTTTTAAAACTAGCGAACCCTTCACATGTTACTTCCAGCTTCAAGGGAAGTCACATTAATTTTTGTTTGTTGACTACTATTTGCATATTTAAAAATAAAAAAAGATTATGTATCTGAACTTCTGCATGACTGAAGTGTTTTTTATTTTGTTTGGTTTGGTTTTTTAAAAAAGGCAGTTCTGCCTCAGGCACCCCCCTTTGCTGGGAACACAGGTGTACACCACAGCGCCCAGTCTTCAGGTTGACCTGGAAATGGTCTTGGGCCTCCCAGGCGGTCCTAACCTGTGGAGCACAAGGTCTTCACAGTGCCCACCACCACAGCCGGTCCATAATTCTATAAATTTATAAGATCAGTCTTCCACCTTCTCTGGGAAGCTCTTCCTAAAACAATTCTTCCTCTTCCTAATCCCTTATAGTTCTTACTGTCAGTATCATACATTATAGCACTTAATTATATGTAACTTTTATACCGTATTATAAACTCTGTATTAAAAGTCTATTATTAAATTTTTTTTCTCATTATATATGTCTTATCTCTAGAAGACTTTAAACAACTTGAGATCAGGGACAGTGACTAGATTTATACTGTGCAGGGCACCATGCTTGTCTGCAAATTAGTAGTTATCCTAACAACCAGCATTTATTGAGCATTGCTTTCATTCAGGGTACTGTTCTTAAGTGCATTACCTAAGAGTAACTCTTCATTCTCTTAACAGTCCTATGAGTTCATTCTTATTTGTCTTGTAAATGTGTATGAAGCCATTAGTTGGGGAAACAAGGAAAGAGAGGGTTAAGTAACTGTCTGTGATCATGCACCCACATACTGGCAGAACTGGGATTCAAACTCAGGAGAACTAGCTTCAGTCTTTGTGTAGCGTACATAGCGTTGTGATACATAGCGTTGTGATCCATCCCCACCTACCCAGCCTCAACTCTGGCCACTTCTCCTGTGGCGTCCTCTTAGGAGCTGCTATCTTATTGAAGCTAGTAACAGCCAGGAAAGGAGGCATTTTGTGAGTGCTTTCTGGAGCCAGGCACTGTGCAAAGCACTTTACATTCATTATTGCACTTTACTCCAGAACTCTTGAGGATGACTTCTTATTATTCTCCCATTTCCTAAATGAGTAAGCAAAGCTAGTGAGGTAAAATAACGTATCCAAGACCATTGACCAAGGATTTAAACCCACATATTTTATATTAAATGATGAGATAGACAAAAATCTGAAATTGAGAAATGTTGGTTTTACTAGTTTTCTTAAATGAATGGACGATTATGCCCATATTTTAAACACTGCATTTTGAATAACATATATAGATTTAGATAAAGTTGCAAACTTTCGTCTTTATTTTAATTTCTGATATCAGTAAAATGAGGAGAATTATTTTCCTACTTGTTAGTATATTTATTAGTTAGTTCAATATGTGCCTCTCTTAGGACACTTAAGTCCCTTCAATCTCAGCTTCCCTCCCCCTGATGTGTACCCCTATCAAAGCTTTTATTCCCTTCTCACAGTTTTAAAGCCATTGAACACATTTTGGGAGGAAGCCTACTGTGTTCGCATTCTACACTGCGTAACATATGGGCTCTTTGGGCATTTTCTCTTCCTGGGTCAAGTTCCTCCCCTTTATATCAGTGTTCACGTCTATTTGGGCTGGAATTGCCCATCTAGCCTAAGAACCCAGTTTTTCCATCTGTCTAAGTAGTAAGGATTAGATCTCAAAGTCGGTTTTTGTTTGTTTGTTTTTTGCTTTTTAAGGTTTTTGCCATAGTTGTATGTATGCTTGTCAGAGAGAGTCAGGGACAGAGAGAGGGAAAGTGAGAAATCACCCCTTATCCCCCATGAAGATGGACATGCCACAATCCCATCTCCTCCATTCTTCTCTCCAGATTTTGAGCACATACACACATGCACCCTGCATGATTTTCAAGGCAGCAGGTCTGGGACTCAAATCACAATCAGCTACGTGGGAATCTAGTACCTTAATCGCCACACCACCGGTCGGCCCCAAGAGTCAGAGCCTCTTAACTAACTTGACTGACAGTCATTTATCCTTGATGAGTTCTCAGGCTACCGTGACGGATTTCACACACTGCTCAGTCCCTGAGAGATTAAGGAAAGAGTTAGTGTGGATGGTAGACAGCTAGAGAGCTGGAATAGAATGAAGAGAGTGGAGAACAAGAAGATAAGAGCTCCTTCACAAGAGAGGGTGGTCATTGTTGGAGTGTTAGGAGCACATTTATACGTGGTATCGTGTTCTATTCTCAGGGTCCTATGAGGAAGGTAAGAGGGCACAGTAGCATTGTTACCTACCACTTTTATCAAATGAGGAAATTGGGACAGAAAGGTGATGGAAGTTTTCTCTGCTACTACTACAGTTATTTGTGGAGCTGGCCTATCGTCTGCTCTGAACTCCCATACGAGTGCTTCTTGTGATGTGGCTTTTTTTTTTTTTTTTAGAGGTGTCTGCTGTAGGGCACGTGCACTCACCAGAAAGACAGAGCGACAGAGAGACAGAAAGCGAGAAATCACCCCCCAGGGGAGATGGCCACACCGCAATCCCTTCTCCTCCCTTCTCCTCTCATGCTCTTGCGCATGCATGCACACGTGCCTTGCATATGTTTAAGCCACCAGATCCGGGACTCGAACTGCGGTCAGCTACATGGGAGTCCAGGGACATAGCCATTATGCCAGCTTCTGGTCCCTGTGAGGTGGCTTTTAATGATAAGGAGAACTTTTACTCAGAGTGAAATCAGTACTCAGATAGCCCTGGTGCCCTGAGGAAGACCAGGGTCTTACTCTTCTTTTCACCTGGATGACCCGACATGTATTCTGATTCGGGGGCATGCTCAACCCTGTGTGCTGCTTGGTTATGCTCCCCATGGTCACCTCACCAATGCAGTGCCCTGCGATGTCAGGTAGCCAAGTGCCATGCCATAGTACTTAGGTTCTCCTTAATGCTCAGTGGATCCTATGTCCCCAGGCTCTTGTCATAAAAGACACTCCCAGCTCTGACCAAGCTTTCTTCCTTCTCTCAAATTCCCTTTTTCTGTGAAAGGTTTTAACCTACCTTAGGAACACTGGCATTGTCGATCCTTTAACTTGAGCCCTTATATCCTTCCAGACAATTACTGAGGCCTGTCAAATACTCTCTCTAACATAATTGGGGCTCCACCTCAGCTGGCTTACTCCCTTAGCCTTCTCATTTGTCCCCTGCCTCCTCTCACTCCCCAACCAAGGTCATGGTCTCCACGACAGAACTACCTCTCCCTCTCCACAGAATTACCTCTCATCACGCGGCTACTCTGACTAAAATCCTCAGCTGCCTCCCCATTGTCTCCAGCCTACTCTCAAACTTCTTAACATAGTATTGAAGTATCTCTCCCAGTCCAGCTCCTCTCCCCACACTCCCATGCAGCTTATTCTTTAGCCACACTGAGACAGTCACTGTTTTCTCAAAGACAGAGGACATTTCCTTGCCTTTTTACTTCTCTACCTACTGTTCCTACATCACTTCCACACCACTTCTTTTTTTAGTTTTTAAAATTATTTACTTATTTTATTTTTATTTTTGTAAAGTTTGCATAAGGCACATGTGCGAGAGAGCGAGAGAGAGAAAGTGAGAAAGCAAGTCACCAGGTCCAGGACTTGAGCGGCAGTTGACCATATGGGAGACAAGCACCTTAACCATCATGCCACTGACTGACCACCCACTTTCACACTTCCTGTGAGAGAGATTCTGGCTTTCCTTTTAGGCAAGAGGACTACAAGGAGTTCATGGAAAAATGGAATTAAAGTACCAGTTTATTTGGATTAAAAAAAAAGTTGAAACCCATGCATAGTTTTTCATAATACGCATTTGCCATGAACTTCTTGAAGACCCTGCTTGTCTCATACATTGCTTCGTTCCACCCATCGTAGAAAGGCTGCTTCTCTGTCCTCTCATAGACCTTGTAATATTTCACTATTATGCACTTCAATTTTTAAATGAGTAGCTTTCCCCTGCACTTGAGTTGTAAGCCACTTAAGAGTCAGACATCCGTATGTATTCCCTTAGTCATAATTTTATTCCCCAGTGTATACTGGGATATGAGTGTAATGTAGGCTTCTTAAAAGCAGCAGTCTTTTTGGCTGGCACATAATAGGTGTTTGCTGAATATTTCTGGAAAAAAAGGCAAATCATCAGTAATTGGTTGATTAGCAAGGGTAGCAATGTGTGTTTCTAATAAAACACTGTACCTACCCCTCGTGTTGACCATGTGTTCATCATAATACCAGCAGTATTTTCTGTAGCCTTTCAAAGTAAAACTAGACTCTTGATAATATCTAGCTTTCTAGCCCACTTACTATGCATATAGCTTGATCTAGTTTCATCTCAGGAGCTGGGTCATTTTTATACGTATCGCTGCATTTTTACTATCTGAATTGCTCCCGTGGAAAAAAAATACTGCTTTGTTGTAATTTTTAATTATCCCAATCATTCATTTTCCTTGGTTATTGAGAATTATAGCTAAATCAAAGGGAGAATTGAATTTAAGAGAAGTCGAATATGTATAGTTAACAAGAATCCCTTAAGCAATTTTCTTTTTTGGGCATATAGCAACACCTAGTGGTTTTATGGATTATTTCAAAGACTGTTTCTTGAAACAGTTTCCTGGGTTTTATACCCCTGTTATTTAACCACTGCTTATTTAGTATCTTTTCTTTTCTCTTAATTAATGAACAAATATCTTTGACTCTTTATATTTTGTCACATTTAGGAAGCAAGCTGGCCAATAGTATAGGAATGAATGTTTAGGAATTGATGTTTATCCATACACAGCCTGCCTCATCTCATGAAAATAAGTCATTTAAAGTACTTTAAATGCAAACAGCAAGGCAACATGGAAGAGCACAGTATTTTAAACAGTGGGGCTGTTTGCCATTCTTTAATTTGTTTTAGATAGACTGCAGTGCTTTATAAAACCTTCTATCTGTTTTTTACAGCTTTTCTCTCTTCTCCTCTGTTCATCCTGCCTGGTTTCTTCCTTTTGCAATCCTCTTCCTCTTTCTCGCCCCCACTCGTGGCCCCTTCTGATTTACTGTTTCTGTGCAAGTCAGATAACCACATAACGTAGTGGTAACCCAATTCTCTCAGCTCTTAATGTTGTCCTGTTTCCATTATGCTACACTGGAGATACATGCTAAATCCACAGTGCTTTAAAGTAGAAGTAACTAGATTTTGAGAGAGGTTATGGTCCACTAGATTAAAATGCATAGCCTTAGTGATTCTATTACTGCTGTTTTGGCCTTGGACAGCTTCTTTTGTACTTCCCATTCGGGTCCCTGAGATTTCATATTTATACACAGATTGAAGTGAATCAACAGATATTCATTGTGCATCTACTTACTCTGTCAGGTACATCGTGAGCACAAGCACATGTGCATCAACTTCTTTGATTGCATAATACAGTTGATAATGTGTGCAGGATTATAGATGCCTTGACCATTAATTGCACTTGAATGCTCCATTCAAATAGAAAAAATTAAAGATTATCCTAAAGATTTGTAGAGGATCTTATTCAATATGTAAACTTTATGACTTGTGTGGGACTATGGACAAATAATCTGTAAATATCCTTACAGATTATATTTTTTGATATATAGTTATAATGTTGAATTTTCATCTTACATTGATAGGAACTCTAAGCCATAGGGTAACTTACATCACTATAAGTGGTACCTATTTCTCATGCATCATGAGATCTGAAATAAGAATACATAAAGGTTATATAGCCTTCAAGCAGTGCAGCTACTCCAGATGATAACATGCTATTTCTATATACCTCTTATAGACTGCTATCCTGTGCACAACCTAGTCTATTAACATTTTATGAAGACACTTTATAATTTTCATGTAGTTCCATTCTTGATTTTAAATCAAATCTTGATTATTTGCCAAAATATTCAGGAACCAAACACAAAGGACTTTTTTGTAAACCAAGGAATTACTGATTTTAAAAATGATTACTAAATTATATAAATGTAGAAACAAATGGAATACTTGAACAAAGTAAAGTAACTCCCAACCTGCTGTGATTACTAGTTTCAGGAGTTGTTGCTCTTCTTTTCAGTGCATTTTGTGTCTTCTTGATGGGACATTTGGCATACATGTGAAATAGTCAAGTGACAATAAGAGTGTCAGGCTTTGTGGCCAAACCACAGGTGGCAAATTAATTAAAGCTTCTGCGCCTTCTCTGTGGTGCTTATCACTAGGAGAAGGTGCCCATTACTCTTTAAATCCAAAGGTGACAATTAAAATTTGAAATGCTTGCTCCTACCCAGTGGCCTGTGACACTGTTAGAGAAACACTTCCCCAATGTCTAATGAAGAGGTTCAGAGTGAAACTGCTTTGAAGAGCATAACCTGGGTGACTGGCAGCTCTTTCCATAAGATTTAACCATCTAATATAATCACATGTGGCTAATAAAACTATATTGGAAAAAAATTAATAATGCAGGAAAATTAATGTGTTAGATTTTTTTTTTGGAGAGGTTTTTGCTATAGGGCACATGTACTCACCAGAAAGAGAGAGACAGAAAGACAGAAAGCTAGAAATCACTCCCCCCTCGCCCCCCAGGGGGGATGGCCATGCTGCAATCCCTTCTCCTCCATTCTCCTCTCAGGATCTTGGGCACTAATGCATACGCGGCCAGTGTGAGTTTAAGCCACCGGGTCTGGGACTCGAACTGCAGTCGACTACATGGGAGTCCAGCAACATAGCCATTACACCAACTGCTGGTCCGTGTATTAGATTTTTTAAAAGAAAATTCTATAACTGTAATACAGTATCTATTTTTGTTGAAAATAAAACTTACCTACATATACGATTGGAAGAAACATGTATACAGTATTAACAGTGCTATCTTTGAGAGGTAACATTGTAGGTGCTTTTTCTTCTGTGTCCTGTTTTTTAGGGGGGGTCAGATTTTCAATGTGAACTTAATCAAAAAACAGCTTATTAAAAATTTTAAAAAGCAGTAGACTTCTATTTTTCCTCTACTGTGAAAGATGACTTTTTTCCCCTAGACTCCCTAGTTTCATCATCAGGAAATCAGGGAAAGAAGGAACACGCTGATTTGGGATTTAGAAAACCTGTTGCCACCTTCTATTCAGCAAATGGGTATACTGTCTATATTGTGCCCAGGCAGTGTTGGGAGAAAGCATTAAACAATGTGCGTAATTCTCTCTGGGAGATGTACAATAAATATTTACGTCTTGCGGTCATGAGGACTAAATAAAGAATAAGGGTATTTTTGAGTGCTGGGGAGTGGAATGATCATTTACTTCTCTGGTCTGAAGTTTCTTTATCTGTAAAAAGAAGGAGGAGGTGTGGTTAGATCAGAGGAATAATGAAATACTTCTCTTTCTTACACAGTTGCTTACTGACAGAGCTTTGTCACCTAAGTGCAGAAATAGGCTGAATCTAACATTGAGATAGAAGGGGAACTGTAGAGCCTCAGAATAATACTCATTAATAGGGAAAAAATGGAGACCAGCAGATGGCGTAGTGGTTACGTTTCTGGGATCCCACATGGTTGACCTTGGTTCAAATCCTGGACCCAGCTTCTTGAAAATCATGCAAGGGCACGTGCGCGTGTATACCCAAGATCTCAGGGGGAGAATGGAAGAGAAGGGGTTGCAGCGAGGCCATCCCCCCGACCTCACTGGTTTCTCACATGCCCTCTCATTGTGCTTTCTCTCTCTCTCTCCAGCATGTGCACATGCCCTCATGCAAAAAAGTTCTTTAAAAAATAGGAAAAAAGGTTTAAAAGTGATATTTCTGTAACTGTCATCAGTAATGAAGATAGCAAATGAAGAGAGCAGAGCATTAAATGTATACCCAATGTAGTAAATAGGACAAAAGAAAATGTATGTTTTAAAAGCAGTTTCTCTTAGATTAAAACTAATCTTTCTAGGATTGAGACTGGTGTATAAACACATGAAAGACACCTGGAAAACAAGAATTTGACTTCAGTTCTGTTTTTCTAGAAGACATACCAGATTTCATTTGTGTTTTCATATAATAACCTACATGAAACATTGAAAAAACTCAGAACAGGAAAGATAGAAGTATTCTTCAGAATCATGGCAGAAAGCCAAGGAATCAAATGGGTATCTTTGTAGAAGTTTCCTTTCGGTGAATAGTAGCCTTTCTCTGTTGCCCATCTTTTTCTACTTATGACATTATTTAGTAGTTGAATGGTTACTCATATAAAACTTTGCATGGTGACTTCTGTCACAGTGTCGCCTCAGAATGAAGAAATAAAACCATCCTTTGTTCCATAGGAATATTTCAGGTGGCGTCTGTCTTCTGTTATCTTCCAGCTGCTATTCCTGGGACCCTCATGCCATCTTTCTGTTTCAGATATCCTCTGGTACTTGCAGGCCTGATGTTGCTGAATCCCCTGAATTACGTCAGAAGTCTCCATTATTTCAGTTTGCTGAGGTAATATATTGCAATTTATACCCACCTAATGAGGAAATTGTAAAGTGAACTCAAATTTGGGCTGATGACAGTAACTGAAAACAAAAACTGTGCTCAGCTCCATTAATTATAAACGGGAAGATAGAACCAAATTTTGGAAAATAAATTTTGGAACTCCAAAGTTTTTTTATTAAGGGGTATCTGTTAGTTATGTGTTTATAGAAGCTTGTTTACAAAGAGGATTATGTCACTCAAATGTAGACATTGGCCAATTCTAACCATAAATGTCAGGCTAAATATTATTGTATTTAAATTTCATTACTAATTATAATTCTTGGATAATTAGTCAAATAAAATAGGCTAATTTTTATTAAAACTTGGCGACTTGTAACATGTCGATTCGACAAATCAGAAGACAGAATCAATTCATGGTTAATGTCTATGCATTCCTCTTGTCTTTATTGGAACTTCAGCATGACATTGGCAGTTGTCAGCCTTATGTCCTGTGTCAGACCTGTTCAGCTCAATATATCTCTTGACACTGGTTAAAAGAAGTGCTATAGAAAAGCGTAGCATCCCTGCTTATTGGCATGAAGTCTGAAGGTTTCTCAAAATATTAGGATATCGGGAAAGTCATGATGTATTTTTCTGTTTTTCTCTGTAAAAATGTGTTATGACTTTCTCAACAATCTGGGCACCTTTATTTACCCTAGAACTCATTATGAACTCTCATTGATTATTTTTTTTTCTCTAAACTTTAAAGCACTGGGCTTTCCCCGGATCGTTTGAATTGACATTTTCTACCACTATCATCCTTCCTGGTATTTTGTTTATTGTGTTACAGTTTTTGTGTTAGTTTTTCAGATTTTTTTCCTCTTTGGTGTCCTTCCTGGTATCTCAACATTGCATTGGCAAAACTGTTTCTCACACTGGTACATTATGACACATTATGTTATTCTTTAAGACTTGTTTACAATATCCCTAAATGCATTGTTGCTGTCACCAGAATGTTAACAATATGTATTTGCTCACAGAATATTCTTCATCTATCACTTTTCTTTCTTCATCTGTGTGAGATCTGTCATGAGTTGCAATTGTTGTATATATTGTTTTCTTAACAATTTACAGTAATATTTACTCTGCACTTTTTTCCAACAGAAGTTATAGATATGTTAAAGAAGGTTGACCCCAATTTTGAAAGCAGAGTTGCTTAATGAATGAGCCATGAACTCATAAGGAGCTAATGAAGTCTGTAAAATTTTATATGAAATGTTGGGCATATTAACATATGTACATTTTTGTGACTTCTACAGTATACCTAAGATTTCAAAGCAATCCCTGATCCTATTGCTTGTATGTAAAAGGTCCCTGTCTTATTCTATTTTTGTATTACTAACAGAAATGCCTAAGACAATGATTTGTAAAGAAATCAGATTTTGTTTTTGTTTGTTTGTTTTTAAGGTTTTTGGCATAGGGTGTGTGAGCTAGAGAGAGAGAAAGAGAGAGATATCACACCACAATCCTTATCCTCCGTTCTCCTTTCAGAATCCTGGGCACACATGTACATGCACCTGTCGTAAATTTCAAGCTGCTTGGTCCAGGATTCTAACCAGGGAGTTGGCCATATGAGAATCCAACACCTTAACTACCATGTCATCTGCTGGCCCCGAACTCACAATTTTGATGGTTGAAATGTTAGAAGGCATAGGCCTAGCAAGAGGCATGGCTGAAACATGGTCATTGGAAGCACAGAGGGTGACACGTGGGTGGAGAGAGAACAGCAGTCTGGTGGTCTCTTTTTATACCAGAATTTTTTGAAACATTACTCTGTTCATAAGAGTGTTGTCTCTGTGATACAATTACTTGAACCAGTCACAGCTCATTAGGCATCACTTCCTCTCAACATCAAATTACAAAACATGAAACTTTTGGGGACAAAACATCATCCAAGCCATAACAGTGCCTGATCTTTCCCAGGAGCTCGTATTCATGTCATTAATTAAAGTCTGCCTTTATCCCAATATTAATTTATGAAAACATTCTTTTTTAAGAACATACAAAAAATATTTTTTGAGAGGTATTTGCCTTAAGGTGAGTGTGCTGGCTGGAGAGAGAAACAGAGACAGTAAGAGTGGACATCCCCTACTGGGCGTAGGGGGTAATGCAGTCCTTTCTCCTCCATTGTCCTCCTGGGATTGTGGGCACACTCACACACATGCCCAGTGTGAGTTTCAAGCTGCCAGGTTCAGGACTCGAACCACAGTCGATCATGTGGGGGACCAATGACATAACCGCTACACCATCTGGTTGGTCACCATGTAAAAATTAAAACAAAACAACACAAAAAAAACAGTAGATTGTAACACTCATTCCATTGGGTGGTCAGAAGAGTCATGGTGTATTTTCCTGTTTTTTTTTTTTGTTTGTTTTTTGAGAGGTTTTTTTTTTGCCATAGGGCACATGTGCTTGCTTGAAAGACAGAGAGAGAGAGAGAGAGACAGACAGAAAGTGAGAAATCATCCCCCAGGGGAAATGGCCACACTGTAATCCCTTCTCTATTTTCCTCCCAGGATCTTGGGCACACACGCACACACGCCTGGCATGAGTTTAAGCCACTGGGTCTGGGACTCAAACCGCGGTTGACTACATGGGAGTCCAGCGACTAAGCCATTACACTAACTGCTGGTCCCTTCCTCTGTTTTTCTATGCAAAAATGCGTCATGACTTTTCCGACAACCCAATATTTTGTTTAGCTTTTCAAGAAATATATTGTAAATTAGCAGTTTCCCATTATATAAACTGTTTATTTTATCTAATTTTATGGAGTGTTGGTAAGAATAAAAAGTATGTCTGAAACAAGACCTACTGAATTTGTAATTTCCAGGACTTCAGAAAAATCCCTGAATATTTGCAGTCTGTGACACTTGCACATGGTGGTCACCTAAAATGACAAGGTTATGGTTAGACAAATAAAAGTTCTACACTTTCACCCTTGAATGTCCTTAAAAAGGTTGGTTATTTATTTCATTTCTTTTTTAGGGATATTTTTGCTTTAGGGTATGTGTGCTCGCTGGAGAGACAGAGAGATAGAAAGTGAGAAATCACCCCCCAGAGAGGGTGGCCATGCCATAGTCCCTTTTCCTCCATTCTCCTCTTGGGATTTTGAGCATGTGTATGCACATATACCTGGTGTGAGTTTCAACCTGCCAGGTCCTAGAGTCAAACCACAGTCAGCCACATGGGAAACCAGTATGCTATCTGCTGATCCCGACGGTTAAATTTACCCTTTTGAGACCAACAGATGGCATAATGGCTACGTCGCTGGACTCCCATGTAGTCAACTACAGTTTGAGTCCCAGACACAGTGGCTTAAAACTCACACTGGGCATGTGTGCATGCATGCCCAAGATTCTGAGAGGAGAATGGAGGAGAAGGGATTGCAGTGTGGCCATCCCCCCTGGGGGTGATTTCTCGCTTTCTGTCTCTCTGTTTCTCTCTCTTTCTGTCAAGCACACGTGCTCTATAGCAGAAAACCTCTTTTTTTTTTTTTCCCACCCATTCATAATACTTTGTTCTTATCTATTGGGCCATTGGAAGTCATGACGTATTTTTTTCTGTTTTTCTTATGCAAAAACGCATCATGACATTTCCAGTGACCCAATAGCATATCAGATAGAATCTGGTTGATTTTTTTTTTCTTTTTGTGGTATTTATTCTTAAAATGCTTTTCCATTTGTTTCAGAAGACACGTAGAATTAAAATTTTCCTAAAGGCTTCAACAATAGATAAAATAATGTAGTCATCTCTAGTTATTCTTTATGATTGCTAGACATCACTGATGCTATGTCATCACATGGCCCCATTGTTTTTCTAACCAACTTAATTTGAGATGAAAAAGCAATGTTTTTTATTAATGTTATGATTAAGATGCATTTATTGCTTATTAGTAAATGTCTTTTGATGGAGTTGGTGAGCAGTTATTTGAAAGAAAAGATTTTTGTGGGATTGGAAAAAGACTGAAGTTATAATATCCAGGTTATGTGCTCTTGTGACTCACTTTGACTGTTTTATAGTTGGATAAAAGCTTTGTTCTCTTTGGAATCAAAAATAATAAATGACCTTTATCACACACACAAAAAAAACAAAGTCTTAGAAAGTATTTCCATGTGGCCCTCAGGGCAAAGTTTGAGTAAAGCTACCATAATTACCAAGTTGAAAAAAGAGTTTACTGGGTGAATCACGTGTGATATGGCAGAATCTTTTATCTGCTGTCAGACACTGAAATTTATATGTGTTTGTATTGACTGGAAGGGTGTATGTGTTGTAAAAGAAGGTATATACTTAAAAAAAAGCTGATAATACTTTTCAAATTCAGTGAACAGTCTATTGACTTTTGGTACTGTGCCAGGTAACATATTTTATGGGTTATTTTCTCACCATAATCTATAAAATGGGGACTATTATTATTTTCATCATCAACAATTTATAGTTGGGAAAGATAAGTCAAAGGAAGTTTAGCTGAGCTGCCCAAGGTCGTGTAGCTGGTAAGCAGCAGAATTAAGATTCAATCCTAGATGCCCTGACCGTCCCTCAATTTCATACTGTCTCGCAGTGGAGACCAGCTTGGAGAGTTATTGGGAAGAAAGAGACTAGATTGACTTGAAGCCTCCAGCTTTTAATAAAAGAGATCTTTAAACTCATTGAAATGAAGTGCCGTTTGGTACATACTTGACACCTCCTAAGGGATATAACAAGCCAAACTGTTTTTTGTTCTTTCTAATCATCTCTTTTTAGAAACATAGCCCTTGTCTTCCTTTATCATTTTTACTGTTTTTCTAAAAGGGATGGAGAGTGATGACTCATGTTTCCATCTTGATCAGTGTTTACAGTGGAAATATATGGCAGAACCTAATCGTCTGATATGGGAAAATGTCCTTGTGCATTAAAAATTACTTGTTTCCTTTCAGATATCTTCAAGTACATCCCACCCTGATGCTCCTACAAAGCAATGTCAAGCATCGGCCTTGTTTCAATTTGCAGAGGTATGACTTCTTTTTTTCTTAGGCTTATTGGGCTAAAAAAAAACTTTTTAAACTCAGGAAATACTGAAGTGGAATTTTAATAATGTACGGTGAATTTTAGGCAAACCTCTTGCCATTATTGACATAGTATCCATAACAGTATTTATTGCTTTTTTGCTGCCTTTGGTGGAATCACAGTCAAATCAGCTCCAGATTTTATACCAATGTTGTAAGCACTCATTAAAGAGTTCATCCAGAATAGGCAATTACCAGTAATTCATTTATTTCCTTTTACCTTGTTTTTAATTTATTTTAAAAGCTTGAAAAAAACTGCTGTCAACATAAAGGCCAGAGGATTCCAATTTATTAAATTTTTCTAATAGTAAAATTAGATGCTGTAATTCATGAATCAGTCTCACAGTGAATGCAGTGGTGAATACAATCTGTTAAATCACTGCCACTTAGCTTCCGACATAATGTAGCTTCAGCCAGTATTTTTATTAGTGCTTAATCCCAAGCTTAGATCAGGTCAGCACTCGCAGGATCTCACATTTCTTTGGATTGTCAGCCAGAGATGGAACACACACTCGAGTGCATTTTCTTGGTTGGCAGGCTGAAGAGGAGTATCTGATATGTTTTGTTTTGCCACCAAAGGCCTGACCTCAATCATATGCTCATTTCTAATGAGCACTCTATAACAGATAATAAATGCATACAATCTATGAAAATAAGATACTCTGCTTTAGGTTTTGCCTCTTTTTCCTTTTTATTAATTCCAACAAAAAATGCATATCCTAAACTCGGCAACTTTTTTATAGGGTTGAGAGAAAATGACAAGCAGGACCATTCTGTTTAATATTGATGTATTGAATCTCTTTGATTCATTTGAATAAAGAGTGCTGCCTAAATGAAATGTAAAATGATACCCTTTTGGCAGGAGAACACCTAGCATCTTACTCTGAAAGTGATAAAAAATTACTTTCGGCTACATTAAAAAAAAAAAAATGCTGCTTCCTCTTGGGATCCTCTTGGGATCCTTGTGTGAGCCTGAGCCACCATGACTTTGTGCCGGCAGCTGGCCGGCTTATGTTGAAGGCTTCTCTGCCACAGTACCTGCCTTAGCTGCTGAGGGCTATGGTATAACCTGGTAACAACAATATATCATGGTATTATTCACAAAGAACAATTTGCTTGATGAATCTGAATAAATTAAGACTCTGTTGTAGTTTTTCATTATGGTAAACAGGCTGTTATTTTCACTGTCTGGGGAAAATTGTTTTGTTTAATAATGCTTTCTTGCTTTCCTCCTTTTCTTTGATGCTAATCACTTTTTTTAGGGTTAAAAAGGAATTTGGGCATTGCTGTTTGATGAAATTCAACACTGTTAGCATGACTATTAGCAAGGCAGTGGCTCATCTTTGACACACCTGATATTTACATATTCGCTAACTACTAAGAGCATTCAGCTTAATTTAAAATGTCAGTTCTGAAATCTCAGCCAGGGCTGTTGCATTTCTAACAGGTATCAACACACAGAATGTGGTTCAGTATTATTTAAGCAATGCCATCGTCAGACTTATTAGGACCTCCTGAAGCCCTAGGGCAGCTCTGAGGCTCCAGTAGTACAGCTGCTATCCTGTGATTCTGTAGAATGAGGTCCTGTGCCTCTGTTTTTTTGCTTGTTTGTTTGTTTTTTAAATTTATTTTACAATTAAAGTATGAATTTATTTTGGTACAAAAACTTTTTGAAATTCATAGTTTTTCTATTACACTGCTATTCAGAGCAAGAGAAGATTCGGCACTTGTCTCTTAATTTGACTTTGTTTTTTCGAGGGAAGAAAGGAACTTCTTTGGCAGAGGGTTGTGCAGGGAGGCATTTCCAGATGCTGTCCCTCTGCTCAGTAGCACTTGTCCCCTGAGGGGTTTTTGTTTTCAACCATGCAGCATGTGCAGCAGGATTTGAGGAAACTTTTCAAGAATTATTCACTTGAAAACTTATTAGGAGTCATTCCAAGGTAGCACAACACAGGAAGGCATACGTGATGGAAAAACAAAATAAAATGAATTATGTGAAGAGATGCGATTTTTGTTTTGCCCTAGAGTCAAATGAGTCCCCTCCACCTCTGTATACTATTTTTCCTAGGTATATTCTGCAAAAGTATTATAAGAGTCTTTTTAATTCCTAAGCAAGTTAAATTATTGCATACTTGGTTATTTATTTTGTAAATATTATATATGATTATGTAAGAGTAGAGCTTATGGTTCTATCAGGATGCATATAAAATTCTCTAAATCACTTTCCTCATCTGGCCTAAGAAATTCTTATAATATGACCATGTTGTCAGCCCAGTGCTGGCCTGCTGTATTTAAGGCTAAATAACAGCTAATGAGATAAAGTAATATTAAAATCTGCCATGAGCATATATATTGCAGTAGAAATAAACAGGCTATAATTATGAAGTGTGGCGATATCCCTGAAGCTCTTAATTATTTCATAATGCATCATCACCTTTGAGAAAACATACAGACTCTTGGAATCCTTATTCTAATTGGTCTAAAGTAAACATTCTCAAACTTTAAAATGTATCAGAATCATTTGGAAGGTATATTCAAATACAAATTATTGAACCCTATCCCCAGAGTTTCTGGTTCATTAACTCTGGAGTTGGGCCTGAGAATTTGCATTTCAATAAGTCTCCTATTAGGGAACCACAAGACAGAGACTACTGCTATGTAATTGTGTTTTTCTTGTTAACCCCAAATTACTAAATCATTATTAAGATAGTTCTTAATATCTCTGGCACCCCATGGGGGAATGGTAGAAAGAGTAAAAGGATAAATAATAGAAAATTACCCAATGGGCCACTTTATATCCCCTCCCCTTTTCAGAGGGATTCTCAGTCTTATGTGCTCTTGGAGAGAAATGAATGTTTATATAATTAGGAAACAATTTATTCTTGTAATTGTTTAGCTTTGTAGCATCATTTTAGCAAAATTCTTAGAAACAGTTTCTGCTAATTTTACTTGCAAACTCTTGTAACCCTAATAAGAGGTTAACTAGATCTTCTCTTAGAAATAGGTCATTTATTGTGTAATGTATCTGAGAAACACACTTTTTAAAGAACAGTAAGCCTTGGAAATTTATTTAAGTTGAAATGTTATTTCTTTCACATAGACTCTCGAATCTCTGCTTTGCAAGCTGACAAGGATGTTTTCTCCTTCCTAACCAAACCTGATCATTTTAAAGCATTTTGAAGTTAATCTATATGGAACCATGAAATCGAATAAAACCCATTTTGTTTGTAGGTACCTCATAAACATTTATATTGAAAAGGAGATAAGTAATATAGCTTTTGTAGGATCTAGAAAGAAACACAATGCAAACTGCACCTCCTACCCCAATTTCAGCCTGTCTCCCATTCCATATTGACGTATTTCATCCAGATTCAGCTTGGCCTGTTTAGAATGTCATTATTGTGTTTCCAGGGAATGAGTTTCCTGTGTGCATCTTTTGTTGCTCATAAGTAGAGTGACTCTTCAATCGCTTTTTAGATCTAGTTTACTGAAGACTAATAACCAAATAAAATGCCTGACGGGAACTATTGTTTTCCACTATGAAACAGATCTAAGTGCCGTGGCCAGTGTTCCTACTCTCTCCTGCTCTGTGGTGTGGCTGACTTTCAGATCTAGAGTGTATCTTTGCCTTGAAAAATGACATATTTACTCGGAAGGTACAGAGAGCTAATCTGGGTGATTTAGACAAATAGATTTGGACATTAAAATTTTCTCAGAGGATACTTTGCCAATATAAATACAAGTGTAATCTCACCAAATTAAAGTATTGTCACAATCAGATACAAGCAGGCACAAATGTAAAGCATTTGTTCTCATAATGGAATGCTCCGAATGGTGCAGAATATTACCCTTGCTAAAAGCACCAATACCCTCACCCTGCAGCTAATCAGTGACTGCTGTTCTCCTTGGAACCGTTAATATTCTTAAGCTAAGGAAGACCAATCATCCGCATATTGTTCCTTTGTGTTCTGATTCATTTACTCGTTCTACAATGCTCGTTTTTTCCCAGGTGCAATGTTTGTGATACCTCAAAATTGCAAAAAATCTCTACCATTATCTAATTTGATTTGGAGCTTTCCCACCTGTTTTCTTGATGTGATCACTCACCTTGGGCAGCCATAAAATTGGTCATTTAATATCCAGGATGATCATTTTGGTTGATACTTTCGCTGAGCCTCATGTGCTGTTTCACCCACCTTTTGCTAACCTTATCTGAATATTACATAGTAGTCAAAAGAGAGGTTACAGTGGTGTTCACAGATGGGCAGGCACATGCGATGTGAGAAAAACGGACAAGCACAGCCACAAGTATATTAGGCAGGATGGTCCCTAGTGCCCCCTACCCACCAGTGTAGCAAACATGCACTTCCTTCTCCCATCATTGAAAATGCATGAACTGCTTGACAGGATGGATATGTCTCTTAAATAGAAAATATTGGCAGGAGTGAGCAGTAGTCTTACAAGCTCTATACAAGCTATGCTTGACATTGCAGCAAGCAGTGTAAATGAGATTATTGAGAGAAAACGTGTAACTAAAAAGAGCAAAGGCCTATGGAAAAACATTTAAGGGATCACTATAGAAAGAAGAGACAGCAAAGAATAGTGACAAATAGTGACCTAAGAAGTAGGAGAAAAACAGGGACCCTGGAGGAAGGAAGCCCAGGGAAGAATTTCCCAAAAGCAATATTAGCAATGCCCTAACCTATAGAGAGATTGAGATAAAAAGGGCCAACCCACTGAAATGAACATATTTCCCATTTTCTACCCACCCACACACTACCTGCAAATTTAGAAGTCCAAAGATATTTTTAAGAAGAAATTTAGAAGAGATTCGGACTACTAAAATGTGCTTAATAATGACCATTTTCCCCACCCCCACAAGGGTAATCAGGCTTCCAGTACCTTGAGCATTTAAAATACTGCCCTGTACCTCTAAATAGGTAAAAGTCTTCCCAGAGACAATGAAGGAAATTGCTCTACTAAATGTAAGTGGTTCCTCTTAAAAGTCAAGGAACCATTACCAGACTGTCACTCAAACTGCTGCACATTGACTTGGAGGGCATCCATGTACTCAGTAGGTCTTCACAGGGCCTCTCAGCATGCCGTACACTGCATGAAACACAGGATACATGATAAATACACAGGATCAGAAAGAGGAAGCCTATGGTAACAGATGCGACAGCAGAGGGAGCCAGTGGAAGA
Organism: Tupaia belangeri chinensis; assembly: GCF_000334495.1. Lineage (NCBI taxonomy): Eukaryota > Metazoa > Chordata > Mammalia > Scandentia > Tupaiidae > Tupaia > Tupaia belangeri. The sequence goes on from NW_006208752.1 coordinate 1,102,295, forward strand.
ACTAGAAAAGCAGCCTGGACTATGTAGTGAAGTATTGTCCAGCTCCTGTCCAGTTTTAGTAGTTCTTGAGAGTATCACATGATTTTGCAACAACTTTAATGTTCTACAAATTACTAAATAAGTATCATCCTCAGGCATGGCCGTTTTTAATTCTGCTCTATTTCAATATGTAACTGATTTTCAAAATGGTACAAAAGGGCTTATGTTTATTAGTGTTAATAATAGGGCCCTTTATTGAGAGCACAAGAGGGCCTCAGCACTGTGCTGTTCACTCTTGTCAGAGCCAATCTTCAAACATATGAACAGGTATTGTTTGTTTTTTGAAGGTGAAGTAAATGATCCTCTAAGGCTTAATTATTTGCTTAAGTCCACACAGCAGAGTAATGAAGGCATGTCTGTCTAGCGTAAAGGCCATGTTCCTTCTGTTATACGACCTTGGTTCAAGGGACTAGCATTTATGTTCATTCTCTTTAGTCACTGCAAGTCAGTGATATTAATGTCTGTTTTCTCTTAGTCTAGTGATAAGGTAAGAAATTGAATTCAGCTTGTCTAGAAAATGTGGAATAGGCATTTATCAGTGAAGATTCGGCTAGAGGAAAGTATTTCAAACTTCAGAAATATTGAGCCCCACAAATTTATCTTCTAAAGCAAAAGTAAAATACTGGGATGAATAGAAAAGGACTTGGTTAAAAACTGTAGCATCTA
>NW_006208752.1:1103152-1107703 GCF_000334495.1 Tupaia belangeri chinensis
AAAGGCCTTAGTTAAAAACTGTAGCCTCTAGGGGGCAAGAGTCTTAACTTTCTTGAACTAAATCCTTTTTAGTGGTGTAGGTAGCTTATGAAATATATGTTTCTACAAAGACTTCTTATTCAGTAGGTGATTTAGGGAGAATTCCCTCTAGCAGCAAATACCTAGTCTTTCTTGGAGCTGACAACTCAATCCACTGTGGGACCTGGGGTCACCTGTAAGGATATCACCACAAGGAAGGATTGTCTCCTAGGCAGAGATGAGAAATAACTCTGTCTTAAACTGAGGAAGAATTCAGAATCACAAAGAATATAAAAACCTAGACTAGCTAGCTACTATTGCAATGATGACAGAACTTCTACAGAAGAATGCATTGTAAATATCCTTAAGTGTGTGTCCTTCTCAGCTCTTACTAAGGGTAGAAATTCAAAATGAAGTTTTTATATAAAAGTGAAGAACAGTGCTATTCATTTTTATCAGTGCCTAGCCACTGTTTAGCCAATTTGCAAAAGAGCATGCAGTCAACATGATATTTTTTAGATAGATAGATGTACTACAATGTAACATAGATTTTGAACTGAACAGTTTAGATCTTTGGTCTTGGTTGTCAATTTTTATATGCACTTTAAAGCATATTCTCAAAGCCAGGATCAGTTTATAAAACTCTCAGCTTCCCTATCACCTGTCACATGACGTGCCATATATATTTATTGGATTCTCAGAAAGATATGGTTGACTGACTTGATGTTATCTTTCCACAGAATTCCCAAATATATTCCTTAAAACAATTAAGTAATTGTTTTGTAAATGCAAAATGACACTAAGTCTTTATATTTAGCTAGGTGATGAGTTAGCACTTAAGTAAAAGTGGAAATGCATACCTTCCTTTAAGGTTATAGAGTTAAATTTAGTATACAAGATAGTACTTTTATAATTAAACAGCTACCCACATCACACTTTTTAAAACAAATGTTTATTACTTATTTCTTCTATGAATAAGAGAAAAAGAGAAGAGACAGCACCCCCTACGGGGTTCCAACACCACAGTCCACCCTCTGACTTCAGCCAGCCTCAGAGCATGGGCACACAGATATCCAGCATCCTCAGGGAGGTTTCATACTTGAACCAAGAACCTTCCTATATGGAATTGCTTCATACAGAGTATTGCATTTTACTGCTAGGCCACCATCTGCCCTCCATATTTTTTATTAACTATTATGTAGGTTATTTACTATAAAGGGTTCTCAAAGTGATTGTCCTAAGATGCCATATTTAAAGTTATTTGGTACTGGGGAACAATGGTATTCTCATATACTAAGGAAAACTCTTGAATATATGTATGGGAAGCAAAGAATAGTTAATATTCTTATGTGAACTGTTTTCAACACAGATCTCTTCAAACACTTCACAACTGGGTGGTGCTGAACCTGTGAAGCGCTGTGGAAAGTCTGCACTATTTCAGCTGGCAGAGGCAAGTTCCTAAGAACGTATTGAGAGAAGATCTGAAAAAACAGAAATTACTAAATGTTTTATTTTGACAGTGTTCTTAAACTGTACCATTTCACCTGTGACCAATGTGTAACATCTTGATTTCCAGCAATGAGAGGGTTAACCTTTAATTTAGGAAAAGGGAGTTTTGCTACTAAAATCCATTAAGCATTGAAAAGGTTACCCAGGGATACTGGAAAACCTTTTCACAAGTTGTATTTTAAAATAAGGTCAGTTTTATCTTTTCCTAGATGGGTTAAATAAGTCCAGCCTGAATACAAAAGAATAGCGTAGGTTATTTCTCTTTTCTCTGATTCTCTTAAACCATCTATCTATAAATTCTAGAAGGCATTACCTTTAAATCAGGTGATTAGTGTTTTAATTTTTTGTTTGTTTGTTTGTTGGTTTTAGTGAAAAACTCATCTGCCATGTTTATACATTCTGATTTTCTAATACCTATCAGTGGTACATTTGACATGATATAAAATGCTACTTTTCCATCGATAAAGTAGAAAATGTGCTTTCAAAAAATCTGTGAGAATCAGAGCCCTCTTGGCGGGGATAGGTTGGGAGGATGATACAGAAGCAGTAGTTGCTAAGGTGAGTGGGACCCTGTCTTTCTCTGCCAGGATACAACCACTCTGCTTCAAGGGAACATGTGCAAGTGTCTGTAAGCACAGGGACACTACAGTAAGTTTTCTCAATGAAGAGACAAGTTAGGAAGTACAAAGTGAATGATCAAAGATCTCTTATATTAAACGTTTTCTTTCTTTTTTTTTTTCTGATTTTTTGGGCATCCTTCCAATGAGTTCTATCAGAGTCCTTCTGTGAGCTATATGATTGTCTTCTATAAATTATTTGTAGATTATTGAACAACCAGAAGACCTGTCATTTCTTAAAGTTTCTAGATCTTAGCGTAGTTTGTCTCATGATTGGGAGTTTTATCTTTAGGCTTTTAAAGCTTAGCCACATACAAATTAGAAGGATGAAAAATACGAAGACTTGAAATAGGAAAGCATATCAACATTGGGACAAATCAGCCCTTTGTTGTCTGACACAGCACTGACATGCTTCTTTGTGTAAGACCAATTGAGACCCAAATAGAGAGCTATAGATAACAGGAAAACTGCAAGGAAAACTTACGAAGACAGCAGAGTATAGTGCTAAGACAGAGCTGTGTAAGTCTCTACAAAGTTCTGCTTCAGATACAACCAGGACATTGAAGGTCTGACAGAAAGAGGGTCTTTGCAATTCAAGTTGTAAACAAATCTCAGTAAGCAGAGACTGTGTGATTAAGAATCTGTGTAGTATCTTTAAAACTGTAGATGATCCAGACAATGTTCTTGAAAGAAGTGATTCTTTTTCTTGAGTAATATTGATGAATGGCTCTCTTCTCCTGTTTATATAACTTCCTGGGGGTGTGTATGCTCATAGACATAAACGTACATAAGCTTTCTTAAATATTAAAGGCTACTAAATTGAAAAACCAACTTATAATATGCAAGATTTACTTTATTAAACCTTTTGTTGTTAGAAATGTACAAACCTTTGGGATACTTTGCTGTAAGGGGGTGCTCAAGAGTTGAATGTGTCTTTTCATTTTCTTAAGCATAACAGTCATTAAAAAAAGATTCCTTATTAAATCAGAGCTCATTAAAAAAGAACACTCTTCTAATTTGTAGGGATGCATCCCAAATACGAAGCAGATGCTATGGTTTAACAGATGTTCAGATGCTGGTATCATAATTTAAAGGGGTAAAATGACTGAAATAAGCTGATTCCAATTATAGCAAATCAACTTATAGTCAGACTTAGTTTATTGTAACATTTGAGTAAAAATATATGCATTTGATGAAACAGGGTTGCTAAAAAATAATTTCCCAAGAAAGTCTGCTCACATTATTATATGCACCACATGAATATGATGCCATAATACAAGCAGAAGGTGTTTTAGAATAACAGCCTGAATCCTTCCCAGTATCTATTTAAACATAAATATGTATACAGTGGATTGATCAGTCTTTCCAAATAATTACTAGTGAATCTATGGTTCCTCTATTTTCTTTTTAATTTTACGTGTATCCGATATTCCTTATTTTATCCATGACGGTGCATACATTGTATACAAGAGGGAAAAAGACCATGAGAGAGAGAGAAAGCTCAGTAAGGCCTGGTCACATGACGAGACTTCGTCCAGCTCTTAAAACCTGTCAGGATCTTGGCCACATGCATGCCCAGCATATTTCAGGTTGATAGGTTGACTGGTTGCCTAGGCTGGGGATCCCAACCTGGGAATGTGAACTCCCTCTAAGCCTTGGCTTCCAGCTCTGCAGTTCTGTACATTTCATTGCCCAGAATTGGTGCTGTTGTCCAGAATCTGAAGAGACAGCTTTAAATTCACACATTTCAGGGGGAAAGCCACCAGAAATCCACTTCCAATTTGCACTAGACCCTTCTTACAGGATAGAACTGGCCCAGTACTACTAAAATTCCCTCCATCACCCCAGGGTGGGTCTTCTTGTCATCCCACCCTCATCCCCCAGGTCTTCCCCTAGGTGGGGTGATATCATAGTCTCTCCAGTCTTCTGGAATATCTTCCCTTTTATCTGTGACCCAGGGAGAAAAGGAGAGAAATGCTTTTTACTTTTCTATCCTTGCCCCTGTCAAAGGAAAGTAAAAACAGCTCCAGGAGAATTACTGTTAACAGCTGAGAAAGGTATATGCGGGAAATATCTTCTTACTCTGCAGTTTTCTGCAAGAAATGTTTTAGACATCAGTTCAGGCCACATTCTTCATCTGACCAGGCAGAAAGAGAGCTGAAGGGAGTTGGTGGCTTGGAGTCACTTGTAATAGTCAATTGCATTTGTAGTTTTGTCACTAAAGATGTGGGTTTCCCAGAGGTCAAGTGGATAAATATTAAGTAGTTCAGTTTGATCGGGCAAAAGGCCTTTGAACAGTATTGGGGAGGGGCTGACAGGTCAAGCCTGAACAGTCTCTCTCATTAGGGAAGAATGCAATCAAAACACCTTTGTGCAGGACCCTCTGAAGAATTCTCACAAGCAGGAA
>NW_006208752.1:1107783-1131075 GCF_000334495.1 Tupaia belangeri chinensis
GCAGGAATGATTTCAGATAGTACAATGTTTTGATACTAAAACACCAATTACTTTCTACTGTTAGTAAAAAGACCACGATCCACCCCACTAAGTACCCTTAACCAACTCTACCAGCATCTTTAAGCTCCCCTGATCCCTCTAGCAAATGAAGGACACAGCAGAAATCTGTAGGACACAACCCTGACAACTCCTGCCTTTATCCACTGGCACCTCCACCTGTTGAACATTTTATATATCAGTGCTGCTCATGACATCCCCTAAGAAGGCCTTTGGAGTCTTAGTAAACAGAAACCAACTAAAGAAGAAAGGGATAACTGTGGGCTTTTACCTCTGCTGTTTTGTATAAGGCCTTGTAAAAGATGGGCCAGGAGTCAGTCTCCTGCCCTGCATTAACTACTCGCCCTTTCCTAACTCCCTTCTTGTGGGCTGGAGTTGGGAGGAGGAGTGAATGAGCAGACCTCCCAAAGGTTGGGATTGTGACTTGCAAGAAATGTCTTCACCTTGGTGAGAATCAAGAGATATTTTAGGAGTACATTTACTGCAGTGCCTTGCACCCACCTGAGCAGGCAGAAAGAAAATAGGAGGAAGTTGACAGCAGGCACAGAGACTTGGGTTGACATTACTTGGGCATTATAGGGACTCCTGCCTATTTCCCAGGACTCTGATCCAGGAGATGCCCTGGGGAAGAACCCATTTCAGACATACGATCGGTGTTTTAAATTGGGTAGACTTTTAATAGATGAAAGTGATCTGAAAATTCTGGGATCTGTACCAGGTATGTTTAAGGGATCTACTCACCACGAAGAGAGATTTATGCTGAGATCAGGGAATTGAGAAATAATACAGTCCTCTGTGTTTGAACCTCCACAAGGTTCATACTGTTCCGTTAATCAGTTACTTAAGTTGTGCAGGTACTATAATGTATTGTGTTTGATTTCATTCTGAAATTAATTCGATCAAGGCAGATAAAGAGCAGCAAAGCATCCTCCCTGGAGAGCGTTGTGTGTCATAGTTGCTGTACTTGGAGAACTCTATAAAGCGGGTCAGAGTTATCTTCACATCTCAGCAGAGGGAATTCTACACTTGAAGAACTCTAGTATCAAAATTGTCTAACATAACCAGTGTACTGATTTATTCCTTTTTTTTTTCCTTCTAAGATACATTTTTGCTAAAGGACATGTGCCCTCACTGGAGAGACAAAGAGAGAGAAAGCAAGAAACTACCCCCCCCCCAGGGATGATGGCCATGCCACAATCCCTTCTCCATTCTCCTCTTGTGATTTTGGGCACACACGCACACATACTCGGCATGAGTTTCAAGCCTCCAGGTCCAGGATTTGAACCATGGTCCATCTCTGTGGCAGTCCAGTGCCTCCACTATATCCCCTGTGGGCCCCTATTTGTTTATTTACAAATAATAATTACTGAGCATTTCCATACCAATAACAGTAAGGTTGCTGAAGCCACCTGCATGTGTATGTATATTTTTTTAGTACAAGGAGCACTAAATCATGTAAACCTTCTAATATCAGTGGTGTAGGAACAAGTACAAGTACCTCCAAATAGAATTTTTGTTTTTGAAGTGTGACTAGTGACTGGAGCATAAACCTAAAAACATTGCTTTTGGTTCTATTTTTAATTTTTCTGAAATCATTTGAAAATTTTATTTAGGGACCAGCAGTTAGCAGACCAGCTATGTCGCTGGACTCCCACATAGTCGACCGCGGTTCAAGTCCTGGACCCAGTGGCTTAAACTCACGCCGGGCACATGTGCATGTGTGCCCAAAATACTGAGAAGAGAATGGAGGAGAAGGGATTGCGATGTGGCCATCCCCCTGGGGGGTGATTTCTCGCTTTCTATCTCTCTGCCTCTCTCTGTCTTTCTGGCGAGCGCACGCGCCCTATAGCGAAAACCTCTTCCCCCCAAAAAAGTTATTTAAAATAGCTTATAAAATTGAATGACAAGTTTTTTCAAGTAAGTTGTACTATCTAACTTAGGAATTATGACTGTTATTATTATCTGCTATGGGTTAGGCACTGATCTAAGCACTTTGTTAAGTACTAATTTAATTCTCACTATTGTCCTCCAAGGTAGATACTTGTACCATTCCTTTTTTACCTTTTAGGAAACCAAAGGGCTTGGAAGTTCTGTTCTTGTTTCAAGGTCCTGTGGACAGTAAATGTTAGAGCTTAGATAGGAACCCAGGCTGTCTGTCTCTGTGGCCTGTGCTCTCAGACTGGGCTGTTCTGTTGCTTCGTTTTAAATGAAATGTAAAGACGGTGCAAGTTGCTTGTTCCAGAAGTGTGCATATCATAGACGTCTCTGTGGAAGACAGCTTACTCCTACACATGTATGTATGGCTGAATAAAATGACAGATTTTTCCAGATTGCTGTCAAAGGAATGGAGCTTATATTTTCTTCTGAAAGAATGTCTACACTTTTGAAACTGCCCGGATGTCTTACACCATTAAATAAATGCCTGTTTGTGCATGTGTTTTGGAAGATGCTGTGAGGGTTCTAGGAAATTACGCAGTACCACTCTAGCCCTCGGGGAGCTTATTCTCTAGTGTTAGAGAGGTATAAAAAGTTACGGAATAAATAGTGCAAGTGATACTACAAGAATTGTGCAGTGAAATGAAACTCCATTTGAGTGATGAATGAGCGATACACAAACTGAACACATAAAACTTGGGAAGGTAGGATTATTAGCAGGAAAGTTTTGGAGCCCAAACGCAGAGGAGGTAGCATGAAAGTGGTTCCGAATGAAGTAGTTGTTCAGGAACAAGAAGAGATTGAAACGAGCCGCTTTAGGGCCTTATCTAGTCTGCAGAGATGCTTGGGCCTCTATTTAGCTGACTCGGATCATATTTTACATTGCAGTTAGGGGCTAATATTTTAAAATTAGATTTCAAATAGATGCGGATTTCCAACTTCTGAAAATTTAGAGGATCTGGAGACACCGGGCCACCATTCTTCCATGAACATTGGTCACAGCTGGGTAGTGGCTGGCCTTTGAAGTGTTTGCTCTGAATGACACCATCCTGTCCTTTCCCTGCCCTGCCTCTGAGGCCAGCCATCATTGCTGTCATCCACTCACACCTACCCACTTCCCCCTTCTACACCCAGCCACCAGTATGCAGTGGAGATTGTGCCTTTTGCATAATGAAATGGAGAGATGGGGAGAAAAAGCAAGGGATAAAGGTAAGCAGGGGAGATAGGTCGGTGGCAGTGGGTTAGTGTGATTAGCACGAGTCGAGTGCTGTGCTCGGAAATTGACAGAAGATGAAGGTGGAGTATAGCTGCAAGTCAGAATTGAGAGGGTGTTTAGAGCAAGGAGCTTTGTACTGAAAACCAAGGAGCTTTGTACCTGAAAACCATGAGGAACCATTGAAGATTGGGGCAGGAGAGTGCAGTGATAAGAGCAGCCCTGGGAGAGTGCCGTCCTCCTGGCAGCTGAGTGTGGAGTGGAGCGGAAAGCCTCTGAGGACATCAGGAATGGGAGGATAAGAACCAGGACTGGAGGAACGACAGTGGAGACAGGAGGCAAAACGCAGACACTGGGAACTTAGGGAGCAGAGGCCACTCCTACCCTATCCAGGCTCTTGGGAAACTCTGCCATTTCTGAAGAAACAGTCAAGAGAAATATTCAAAACCACTGTTTTATCCAACCCAACTGTTTCATCTATCCAACTAGAAAACTATTTAATATGCCCAGGTTTTGGTGCTGAGAGTTTAGACCACTGTTCTCTGACCAGTTATCTTTTATGATAAAGAGAATCAAGTTTTGTTAGCAGCAGTACTAGCCTTTATTCTCATAAACTGTCATCCAGTATGTATTTTTATGGCAGAAACATTCTGGTTTTATTTAATTATGGGAGAAATGCACATCTTGGAAAACACTGCTAAATGCCCTTTCTAGGGTTAAGTCTACACTGGTGGGGCAGTCAAAAGCCAATACAAATTTATTGTAAATATCCCTGGACTGCAAAATGCTCGTTTTGTACTAAAAAGCAGAGATTATGAAATTGAAATGTCTTAATTAGTGTCAGTAGGTCTGTTTTCACACTGCCTGGTTTATAATCAAGCTGACAGCTTTACAGTAGACAATGAAAGACAAAGTATAATTGTGAGGGAAATAATAAGATACATTTTAGAATTACTTACCATTTCTTAGGTAGATTTCTTAGAAAATAGTTTCTATTTCCGTGTGTATGTGTGTGCGTGTGTTCTAAGTTTATTGCTTTCATGAAACAGTGGACAGATAGACAAGCACTCCCAACATAGTCTTCATATGACGATCGTATCCCCAGTCCCAGGAAATCAGAGCCCAGGCACACCCTCCCCCATGTGTGTGTAGACCACAGAACCTGAACATGGGACCATCCCCTAGTATTGTGTCATGGCCCTGCAACTGTGTCTGGCCAGTGGTATTACTTCTGGTCCAGTATACATGACTTATTATTTTTCACTCATTATTTCACCAAGGATACATTAAAGAAGTGAATCAGTATCTTAACATTTGTAGAAAGGAATACACTTAAAGTCTCCCTGATTCAAGGGGATAAAAACTTGATGTAGCACAGGTTTAATATAACTTCAAAGCGAATGCTCCAGTAGTAAACCCTGAACCTCAGATGTGATCTTACCTAAACTAAAAAATGGCAGCCTCTCTGAACCCAGGAAGATACAATATAATCCTCCTATTGCATTTTGTCTCACCCCTTCAGTATTTCTACTGATTTTGTTTTCGTTATAGTTATTTTGAAGAGGATAACTTATGTGTACATCCTTACGGTCTTAGTGTCAACATACTGTTTTTTGTTTTTCTTTTGGGAGTGAGTTACATCTCTTCTAGCTCATCACTAGTAGGGCTTTCTGACTACACAAAACAGTGAGAAACCTCATGTGGTTTCTGGTAGTATAAGTAAAATTTAAATTTTGATGATTGATTTTCTTTTTTTTTTTTTCCTTTTAAGGTTTTTGTCATAGGGCATATGTGCTCACTGCAGAGAGAGAGACAGACAGAAAGTGAGAAATCATGCCACAGGAGAGATAGCCACGCTGCAAACCTTTTTTTACTTTTTTTCTCCCAGGGTTTTGGCACTCATGTACATGTGCCTGGCATGATTTTCAAGTTGCCAAGATCAGGACTTGAACCATGCTCAGCCATGTGGGAGCCCAACACCTTAATCACCTTGCCATCTGCTTTCCCATAGTGATTAGTTTTCACTGGTGCTCTTGGGAGGTGTAACTAAGGGCAGCTGGTCTAGGCTAACTAAGCACTAGCACAGTCTTAATTAGCATTGTTTTGTTGTTTTTTGTTTAGTTTTTAATGCTTGAAAAGCAATTCTTTCCTGGTATAAATCAGAATGCATTTTGGACTTATCAGTTACCTGAGAGTTAATGAATCATCCAGTTTAACACAATTACCTGTTGAATGTCTACTTTTTGAAAGATGCTAGGATATTCTTAGAGGATACAAAGGTGAACAGAATAAATTTTATGCCCTCTGAGTTATAGTTATAAAAAATAGAATAGTGCCTGTGGGAATAGAGAATAGGTATCAAATATTTATGTCCATCATCTGATTTAAAACATTAACATTTTAACTTATTTTAGCACAGCCATGGGAATTCCATCCCTGGGAGTTGTCCAGGTGATTTTCCATTCTCACTTTTGAAGAAGGTTATTGTTCAATTTAAAATAATAATAGAAGAATAAATTGTAATTTACTAGGACATGTACTATTTCAAGGCCTTATTGACAGCCAACCCTCTATTAAGGGCAACTTGGCTAAGTTGATAATAGGCATTAATTCTGTGTTTCCCATGATACAGTTTTACTTGCTTAAGTTCACATTGGCTTAAGTTCTTTTGCCCATGATGTGATTGTGTGCACATCTTGCACATGTGTGTAATATAGTTTGTATGCACATTCACATGTCCCACTGAACTGTGGCTATAGGTACCCAAAAGTATTAGATCATCCGAAAAGTCATGATACATTTTTCCTTAGAAAACTCTATGACTTTTCTGACGACCCAATAGATATATATATATATATAGAGAGAGAGAGAGAGAGAGAGACTCAATTTTGCTTTAAGGTTACTTGTGTGTTTTTAGTATTGGCTTCTTGAAAGATAACTGACTTGAGATCTTCCTGAATCTCTTTTTTTATATATGTTTTTCCTCCAATTATAAAATCATTCAACTCTGGAGCTCAATGTTAGAACAAAGCATGATACTAATACAAATACAAACACTATTACTATTAAAACCTAACTTATACTGTGTATGGCCAAAGGCCGCAGAGGGAATGATTATCACAATATATTATATGTCATATATATTGTGTAAATATATATTATTTATATTTTTGCTCTTTACAAGGCACTCTTTTTTTTTTTTTTTGGAGAGGTTTTTGCTATAGGGCTTGTGTGCTCACTAGAAAGACAGAGAGAGACAGAAAGTGAGAAATCACCCCCCAGGGGGGATGACCACACTGCAATCCCTTCTCCTTCATTCTCCTCTTGGGATCTTGGGCATGCACGCATACGTGCCTGGCGTGAGTTTAAGCCACCAGATCTGGGACTCAAACCACAGTCGACTACATGGGAGTCCAGTGATGTAGCCATTATGCCATCTGCTGGTCCCACAAGGCACACTTTTAAGTGCTATGTGTATGTAATTCATTGAGCCTTACAGCATTCCTACGACAATTAATATTAAGAGCCACATGTTATAGATTGGGAAGCAGGTGCAGAGAGGTTTAGGGAAATCCCATGAATAATTTTACTTGGCTGTGTTCGTCACTTACTTTAGTCACATTGCTAAACTCAGCGGAATTCAAGATGTTTATGAGGAGTAATAGTTTAGAAGGAGAATGGTTTAAAGAGCCACACATATTCTTTAAGACCTCAGGAAAGGTGAGTTTGAAAAAATTCAGGAACTTTACCTGCAGATAGGCACTCAAATGGAATAAGGCTAAAGATTAATAAATCTTTCTTCTTTCCTCATTTCCACCACTCCCGTTCTTCCCTCCCTTCCTCCCTGCCTCTCTCTTTCTTTATCTATATCTGTTTATCTCTCTCTGTCTCTCTCTCTCTCTCTCTCACACACACACACACATACACACACTAGATTTTACTAAAAAGAATGGGAATTTTTTTTTTTAATTGTGGCTATTCACATTTGTGAACTTGTTGGTAAAAGAACACAAATCTTGTATGACAAATAACCAATGAAGAATACAAAAATACAAAAGAATGTTATCAGTAAGTACAGAAAAAATAGTCCTAAAAGCCAGTGTAAACTAGTACTTGGCAAAAACAAACCAAAAATACTTAAGGCTATTTTTTAACCATTTGGAGCTAGATAAATATAGAAAGATAATGGCTGTGTGCAGATTAGGGAAAGTAAAGCCAACAGAAACAAGAGAAGGAAAACTGTATAATTGTGTGATTACCATTTGAGGGAGGGGCAAGGAAAATGTTTCAACTCAAAAGTGTAAATGAAAAGAAAACAAGACTGTATTCCAAGTCAAAATGAAGAAAGCTGAAGTCACATGGTCTTAGTATTAATTTGGGTTTCAAGCAGCAGAAAAATCAGATTGTAGGATACTGCCAGACCTTGCAAATGAGGTTTTAGTCTCACTTTGGTAATCTTTGACAAGTCGTGGAAAATAGGAGAACTCAATAAGAACAAAAACGGAACACACGCATTCTAATTTTCATAGAGTTCACTTTAGAAAATTATTCTAATAATATATTGTTCAAACTCATAGAAAAGAGGATGCAGACTGGTCATTTTCAGATTTTCCCTAAAAAGGTCTCTGTCAAGTATGTCATGCCAGTGTCTGTCTGCCCTGTGTGCTGCCTCATAGCGCATGTGGCTACTTTGGCCTTTCCTCAGCTTCAGTATTCCCCTGGTTTCCACCTGGTTTCAGCCAGTAGAAGACACTGGTGGGAGACTTAGGAGATGAAAGAGAGAGAGGCTAGGGTTTGCAGGGAAGGGGTGAGGTGCCCTGGTAAAGCAAAGACGTTGTTGCTTGCATGCTCCACCTCCCTCCAGCTAAGCTCCCCCGCACCCACCTTCCACTGGGAACGTGGCACCTGGGCTTCAGTGTTACTCTGTCCCCATTTGTCTCTACTGTGGCTTTCTGCCAACGGTCATCCCTTGTTGCCGCACCACCTCGTGTTTGGATGTCTCAGTTTTTGTGACCTGTGTCATGATCCTGTTTCCCCCAATAAGTTCCCTCTACTGGTGATGCTTTATGTTGTTTGTTTGCTTGTCAAGTTAGACTCTATGATTAGACATCTCATTTCCTCTGTAGTGTGGTGGTATTTAGGTATACAATGGGCTAAGAAGATGCCATTGTCATACCCTACTCAGGTTTAAGCAAGAAGAGAAGAATTTATTGGGTCATCGGAAAAATCATGTCACGTTTTTGCATAGAAAAACAGAAAAAATACACCATGACTTTACAATAACCCAATAGACTGTGTTATAGAACATTCTTAGGTTGCTGAAGTTTTTGTTTTTGTTTTGAGAGAGTTTTTTGCCATAGGGCAAATGCACTCATCAGAGAAAAACAGAAAGCAAGAAATCACCCTCTGGGGCGATGGCCATGCCACAATCGCTTCTCCTCTATTCTCCCGGGCTTTTGGGAACACACGCACACATGCCTGGCGTGAGTTTCAAGCCACTGGGTCCAGGATTCTTACCTGCAGCCAGCCATGTGGGAATCGAGTGACATAACCATTGCACCATCTGTCGGCACCGCCGAAGTTACTAATGTTCATATCAACCTGATGAAAGGGCTCTAGAAGTTTGCCAGAAAGTTCTGTCCTTGGTCATGTCTTACTCAACCTTATAACCAAAGGTTCAGATAAAACCCTGAAAAGCAGATATCAGATGTGTATATAATACAAAGGTTGAAGATAATGTAGTTCACATCTGAAAGGATAAACTTTATAAGGAAAAATGGAAGGTCTTACATCTAATAGGCACAATAAAAAATTCATTGTAAAAATATGAAATAGGAGAGACCAAGTTTCCCAGAATATTATATGGGTAAAAAATCCAGGACTTTAATTGACCGCAAGTGAAATCATGTAAGCCAGAAGTATGACCCCCCCTTTTTTTAAAAATCATCTCTGCCCCTTTTAAATAGATACCTAGCTTCACTATCAACTGGCAGTGCGTGTTACAGGAGAGTTAGGAACATTCTAAGAGGGATTTTGCTAAATCTTGAAATACCCATTTTCCCCCACCCTTGTACAGTTTTCTATCATTTGCAAGTTGTAGTCTCACAATTTATTGCCTTTTGCCATGCAATAGCCCAATGGAGGGTGTAGTAGTACCCCTTTTCTCAGCCTGTTTCCTCTTGCGGGGTCAAGTCTTAAGTTACATAGGTCACTGTATGGTTTTAGGCAAGCTATGGTGTTTAGTTATGCACTTCTCTCAATAAAGCCCATTGTCACTGAGGGTACTATACCCCATCTATTAATTGATAATAGGGACCGAGCTTTTGAAAGGTTGAAGTCTTTACATGTGAATAACTATTAAAAGAGCCTGGACATTATACCAGGAGAAGACACTTGTGGGAAAATAAAGTCTATTTGAAAGATTTAAGATCTGTCATGAGAAAGAATGTATTAATTTATGTGGCTTCAGGGACTAGAACTAAGACTACTAGGTGATCGATTTTTGCTCAATATTAAAAACAAATTTTCAAACAGAACTGCCCTTTACTAAAGTCTAAAAGACCATGTTCGTGGTCTTTGTGCAAAAGTTGGTTAATTAACTCTCAGGAATACCGTAGTAAAATGAATTCCTGCATTGTGATGAGATTGAATTAGATAACCTCTAGAGTGACACCCACCTGAGAGTCTGATTTGGTTTTTGGTTAGTGACTAGATTTATGTTTTGTAGTTTTTAAATTCAGAGTTGTTTGTTTTACTTTATAATTTCACTTCCAGGCATATAATTGTTTTTCTTATAATTTAGGATTAACATACTCTATTTGTGAAAAAACTGTAAGAGCCTGAAACGAGGAAGTAAAGCATGACTAGTGTTCAGTGTAATTACCTACACAAGAAATATTATGCTATTTCCCAGAATATGTCCCCAGAGTGAATGTCTGCATTTGTTCCATTTCATTCCTAGCTGTAGAATCCTATCAGGGGTGATGAGAAGAATCATTTTGAAATATATTGAAGTGGAGAATAGAGTTTGCAAGGTATTATTAGGTTTGCTAAGAGGAACCTGTGCAAATGTAAACTGTCGGACTAGCACTGTAGAAAGTAGCACCTCGATAGTAAAAGGTCCCTTCAATGACCTATTAAAAGCCACCAGAGTGATCATGGTTGAAATGCCATAAAATTTACTTGGAGAATTTATTTCTAGCTTACATTTGAGAACTAGTATAATTTCTGTCTCCACATGGGGCAGTTATTCATAAACGGCTAGAATAATTATAAAACAAAAATTAAAATTATTTGAAAATTGATACAAAACCAACACATTCTCTGATAATCTCTGATAAAAGTAAAACACTCAGAGAAGACTAAATGCGTGCTTCAGAACTAATTTATGATAACATCTTACTTTGAGTTGGTCTTAGGTTTACTAAAGGGAAATTCTCTGTCTTCTTAACTACTTGCTAAGGTCCACAAGTTAACTTCCATGAGTTCCTGAAAAAGACAGCTCTGTTGTAAATTCTTAATATTTCACATCTTCTCTGTGAATCATCTGAAGGTCTGAGTACTCTTGTCATATTCATTTCTTTTTTTTTTTTTTAATTACAGTATCTGCCTCCCTCATCCTTTCTCCAGTTTCTTCCTAGACTGACTAATCATAACATAATTCTAACAGAAAGATTTGTGATGCATGGAAAGTACTAAAGAAAAAATGAGGCATAAGAATATCTGATATTTAATTCAGTGTACTATCCATTCAAAAATGAATTATACAGATGTTAATGATCTCTGACAACTTGCTGTTTGATAAGCTGCTAATTTTTAAAAACAGATCAGTTTCTTACTCGTGTGGAAGATTTTGTATTGACTCAGCAAGCTCCAGTACTCTTTCTCTTGTGAGTTGCTAATGCCAAAGAGATAAAATACGTTATGGCCAAGACGTCCTGTGCTACCATTAACAAGATGAGCATCATCAACCTCCTAATAAATTTCTCAAAGGCAGAGACCCAATCTTATTGACATGTGTATCTTTAGTGTCCTTCATGGGTCTTTTATTTGGCAGCCTTGCCATTAAGTGTTTATGAATGCAAATCAGGTATTAAAAACAAATTTAGAATAAACTGCAATTTCTCATTCTAGAAAATATTTTTAGATTGAAGTTTTAGGGTACTTGGGAGCTGAGAGAAAGATCATGTATTTCCTCTTGTCTGCCCTAGATGTCACGTTTGAAGAATTTTGGTGAAGAATTTAAAAATTTAACCAAATTAAGGCCAAATAGGTTTTGGTATTCAGAATTTTTCAGATTTTAGAAAAAGGATGCAGAAGACATATCTTAGACGATGTGATTTCCCCAGTGCACACTCAAATGCATGCATATTTCAATAGTAATAAGGTATGGATAGTCACAAAAGTGAGATAAACTGTTTAAAATGATAAGCAGTTTCATTTTGGTTCAAATTAGAATCTTTAGCCAAGGAAGTTCAAATAAGATCAAGTGAGTTAAAACAAAACAAAACAAAAGCTTTTATTTATAGAACTTTTGTGATTTTAGAGTTACCTATCAGTATTTATGCACCTGCAATAGTTTGTTCATTCATCAAAACCTTCTATGGTTGTTCAGTAGATCATCATATCATTTTAAATTTTAAGTGGATAGGTAGGACTTACTGCTGCTTTCCTGAAAAAAAGAAAAGACAGACATCTGAAGACGTGGGGTAGTTAACAAGTGCATCATCTCACTTAGACCTCACAGAATCTCTGAGTTATGTTCCTGTTTCACAAAGACTATAGAGGAGCGAAGAGTTAAGTGATTCATTCTGGGTCACAAAGCTGAGACTCAGATTTGGGTCTTTCAATTCTGAATTCCATCCTCCTTCTACCCTATCTTGTGTTCATAGGGAAAACTGATGATGTGCAAAAATGATCATCTAGATATATATTTGTTTCGAGTTTAATTTGAATAATTTAAGTTAGTTTGGCAGAAACTGGCTGGAAAGTTTGAAGTTTGTTTTGATGATTTTAAAAGAGGTTTCATTTTAAGGTTTAAACTAATTTTGAGTATGGAGTAACAATGATCTTTTTCGATGTTCTCTCATATTTATTTTTACTGTTTAGATGTGCCTGGCATCAGAGGGGGTGAAGATGGAAGAATCCAAGCTAATAAAAGCAAAAGAATCAGATGGCGGAAGAATTACAGAACTGGAAAAGGGAAAAGAAGAAATAGAAATAAAAATGGAAAAAACAGAGGAAATGAGCTTACAAAAGGAAGCAGAATTTGAAAGATCAGCTAAGGAAAATCTAAGAGATTCTAAGGAATTAAGAAATTTTGAGGAGCTGCAAATGGATGATATAACAACTATAAAAATGGAAGATCCCAAAGAAATTAGAAAGGAAGAATCAGAGGAAAATCAAAAATTTAGTCACTTCCCTAATTTTTCATACTCTGCTAGTAGCAAGATAATAATAAGTGATGTCCCCAGTAGAAAGGATCACATCTGTCATCCTCATGGAATTATGATCATTGAAGATCCCACAGCATTAAACAAACCAGAAAAGCTAAAAAAGAAAAAGAAGAAAAACAAAATGGATCGGCATGGAAATGATAAATCCACACCCAAGAAGGCTTGCAAAAAGAGGCAGTCTTCCGAGTCTGACATTGAGAGTGTCATATACACCATTGAAGCTGTTGCAAAAGGAGACTGGGGCATTGAGAAATTTGGAGAAACACCTCGCAAGAAGGTCCGCATATCCTCAAGTGGCAAGGGAAGCATTTTGGATGCCAAGCCACCAAAGAAGAAAGTGAAATCAAGAGAGAAGAAAATGTCAAAGGAGAAATCCTCAGACACCACCAAAGAGTCAAGACCTCCAGATTTCATTAGTATTTCTGCCAGCAAGACCATTTCTGGTGAGATGCCCGAGGGCATAAAAGCAGAACCATTGACCCCCACGGAGGATACACTACCACCCAGCCTAACGGGACAGGCCAAACCTGAGGACAGCGAATGTCACAGAAAAATAGAGACTTGTGGCTCCAGAAAATCCGAGAGGTCTTGCAAAGGTGCTCTTTATAAAACCCTGGTGTCCGAGGGCATGCTCACCTCTCTGCGAGCCAATGTTGACAGAGGTATGTGACTTCTAGAAACCTGAAAAAGAATATATAAGCCAAGTAGAATTTTCCTTTAGACCTATTGATAAGAACTGCCATAAAGAGCAATATGAGCAGTATCTTCCATTTGTATGGTTCCTTATGGTTTATTGATCAGATTCATTTGTCATTTTATCTACATGTTTTCTAACACCATCAGGGAGAGTGTGTATTCATCTTGTAGATAGTTCTCAGGATAGACATAGTCAAAGTAATATTCTGTGACCCTATCCACATTTTTTTTTTTTTGTGAGGTTTTTGCTATAGGGCACATGCACTCGCTAGGAAGACAGAGACAGAGAGACAGAAAGCAAGAAATCACCCCCAGGGGGAATGGCCACACCTCAGTCCCTTCTTCCCCATTCTCTTCTCAGGATCTTGGGCATACACACACATGCACCCTGCATGAGTCTAAGCCACTGGGTTCAAGACTCGAACCGGGGTTAACTACATGGGAGTCCTGCGACGTAGCCATTATGACAACTACTGGCCCCCAACATACAATTTTTTTAATAACTATGAGTTTGCTCTTGTTTGAACGTTTGATGCTTTTGTTTGGGTGTTTAAAATGAAGAGAATTTCCTAAATCAAGCATGTATTATGGGGAGAATCTTGATCTGTAGGCTTCATTTTATCTAGTTTTCTCCAATAAGTAGTCAAAACTATAATTGAAGGGAAAGGCTCTTTAAAACATGAAAACATTGAAAAACTAGTTAATGGATGCTTTTAGTACATAGTATTTCATATAAATTCTTTATTTTAAAATATCGCATCTGGCTAAGGACAACTACCTCTTACCAAGCTACATATTGCTACAAGTGTTATGTGAGTCATAGGTCTAAGAAGCCCTGAATGAAAATACTTGAGAGTACATAGTTCTCCAGGGATGTCACTCTAGAGAATTTGGGGGGAATTAAAATTCATAGTGCCCATCAGCCCAGGGCTGTCATACTTTAGGCTAGTTATCAAATGGAAATGCTAGCAGTAGTCTCTCTCGAGTTACGTGATACCTATTGAATTGTGGAAAGGCAGTGTATCTCAGCCTGTAAGTCCCTTTTTTGCATATTCCATTGTTAAGTATGGTTAACTATGAATCACTGTGAGTATTCTGAAATAGTAACAAATAGCATCATACAAACAATAATTCAGGAATCAAGAGGTCATTTTGTGAAGCAACTTAGTTAATCTCCCTCCTCTCCCTGCAATTTACTGAGTGCAGTCTTTTTCTTGAATTTTTATAGGAAAACGAAGCTCAGGAAAAGGAAATTCCTCTGATCATGAAGGGTGTTGGAATGAAGACAGCTGGACATTTAGCCAGAGTGGGACCAGTGCGAGCAAGAAGTTCAAGAAGACAAAGCCAAAGGAAGACGCTCTCCTTGGGTAAGTTCCTGCGAGCCCAGTGAGCCGACTACACAGCCCCCAAGTGTGGGTGGGATTTTCAAGGTGAACAGAGGTCACTAACTGCTCATTCTTTGACTCCGTATTCAGTATTTATTACAGTCATAGTGTATACCCTGGTCAGCACAAATCAGGCATGTCACATGATACCTGCCTCTATCCTGGTTGTGCGAGTGACAAATATTTTCGTTTCAGATATAATAGAAAATATGTAGATTTTGAACTTGGTCCTGAGTTTGAATCAAAGTGGCATGATGTCAGAAATCTTTAATATTGCCAGAATGTATTTTTCTCATTTGAAGCTTAGGGAAGATACTATTAGTATGTTTACATTTTTCCCATTTTACATACTCTTTGTATTTCATTTAATATTTTAAATGTATGGACATATGTTTATAACATAATATGACAGCTGAAAGACATGAGGTAAATAAAATTATGCTCCACCTCTAACCTTGTTATATTTGCGCCATCTTCTGTTGCTCTAAGATAAAAATATTAGGTTGAATATTCTCCTGGTAAAGAGAACATTCAATATATTAATTATGTATTGGAATACAGTATTAAACAATGACACACATCAAGATAAAATCATTAAACATTATTCAGTGTTATGCTAAAGACATCCTAGCAATCTAGTATAAAATATTTTGTTAGTGAGTTAGGAGATCTGATACTCTATATTGGTTAGGAAAATATCTGCATATTCAGTTATTCTGTTTGGGAAATCCTTTGTGATTTCTCATTAGCCCAATTTGGAAAGAATATATTGAATAGAAATAAGTACATTTTTATATTCTCCATATTTTTTCGTAAGTGTATTTAAAGGTATGCAAATTTTATGCATTGAATGTATTGTATTTGCTTTATTCATAATATTTGCATTTCTGTTTATGGAATAATATACTATTTTTCCTTGAAAGTTACATTGCTTTAAAGTCTAGTTAATTTTAAGACTCTGGGTCATCACAAAGTGGCAGGATAGAAATTATTTTCTGTAGTGCTGCCTTGTCGAGATTATTTATGTTGAAATGATAAAATTTTATATATTGGATTGTCGGAAAAGTCACTACGCATTTTTGCTAGAAAACAGAAAAAATACGACATGACTTTTCTGACAACTCTCTATTTTCTAATATTTTAAAAAGTGAAATTTGTTTCACTTACACTGTGCTTACATGATGGTATAAAAGGACTTTTGAATGTAGAATTTCCTTTAAAAATGACTCTTGAGCATCTAGACCAGAACCGCCCATGCCCTCTGGGTCTGCACACTTGCTGGGTGGTGGGGGCAGATCTCTTTACAGACAGCACACAGTCCTAATAGCAAACACTGAGTTTACCCAAAAAGAAATTTCTCTGATGCTTCCATTAAAAACTACTCAAGCTGTTAGAGAGAGATTTTCACCAGTCTTTGAGGAATAAGATAAGTAAAACAGTCTTTTGATAATGGATATGTAGAATGTGTATGTTTTAATCATTTCTTGAGGAAGCCATAGGTGTATAACTGGAATTGTGATTTTTCTACAAGTTTAAAGTGACAGTAAAATTCAGTGCCCTTTTCCTCCTTTCCCCCTTTAAATATTGCCCTGTCAGGATAAATCTATTGTGTTTTGCATAGAAAAGGACATGACTTCCGACAACCGTATAGTTGTGTCCACCTTTTTTAGAACCTACCGATACAGTGTCAACAGTGAGAAATGCCAGTTTCCCTCAGTCTTCTCTGAAGTTTGTAGAATGAGTGTCTTTAAGCATTTTTATCTCAGAAAATGTGCTGTCTATTTAGCTAACTGTGGCCAGGAACGTTTCACTCAGTATTGGCAGTACTGATTGTATAGACTTCTTTAAGAAAAGCATAGGTAATTATCATTGTCATCCTTTTATAAAAATATCTCGAAAGACCTGATGAGTTACATCTCACATTTTTAGTTTTCTTTTAGGTATTTGGAGTATCTAAAAATTTTATAGTTTTCTGATTAGTATCAGGTAATATTTGTTTATCCGTCAGTATAAACAATCTTTCAGCTAAATGATCAAGATGGTTTTATTAAGCGAGGAGCATTACCCCTTCACGCCAGCCTCCACTGCTTTGAACTTCGTAGTGGCCATTTTCTCTGGAGCATTCTGATGGTCATCTGACTGTTATCTTTGCTTCCTAACTCTTCTGCATTCCTCCAGAGCTGAGGAGAGCTTTAGGTGGAAATATCTGGAGTACGTCCCTTAGCTAGCAGCCTGCCACATTAGCTTCTTGTACATGAGCTTTATGTAAGTTGGTACTAAAGTGGCTCTCTTCTTCTGAGTACACCCTCCATCTTCCATCTGCCAGGCAGAGCAGATTTCCTAAATCCTCCCATTTGTCTGAGTTGCATCTTAGTCAAAAAGTCTCACTAAATGAAAGATAGCGGCCAACCCAGGATCCAGTACCACCGCCTCTGCTGTGTGGGGGACTTTAGAGACAGTCAAGAGCAACCTAAGGATTTCCTACCTTTGCCGCTGGGGTTTCTAAAGTCATTTGTGGTTTAAATTGAAACAGTGTGTGCCCATTGAAAACCGCTTTATTGTGCTTATTGAGCTTGTCATCCTCCTCCTGGAACGCCCTAGAAGTTTTTTCCTAGTGCATAAAATATGTGTGTGTGTGTGTGTGTGTGTGTGTGTGTGTGTGTGTCTGTGTGTTTGGGTTTTTGCCATAGGGTGCGTGCGCTTGCCAGAGAAACAGAGAAACAATGAGAGGGAAAGTGAGAAATCACCCCACAGTGGGATGGCCACATTACATTCTTGTCCTGGGATTTGGGGCATGCATGCACACTGCCCAACATGATTTTTCAAGCCTCTAGGTCCATGACTTGAACCACAGTTTTCCATATGGGAGGGAGTCTGGCACCTTAACCACCACACCACCTGCTGGCCCCCACATGTGTGTTTTAATCAAGCACTATTCAATATTTTTTAAGGATACTAATCTTTACGATTACTATGGGGGAAGGGGACAACAGGTGGCTAGGTGGTTAAAGGCGCTGGATTCCCACATGACCGACTGCAGTTCAAGTCCTGGAACTGGCAGCTTGCTTTCTCGCTTTCCCTTTCTTATTCTCTCTGTCTCTGGTCAAATTAAATAAATAAATAAATAAATAATGGAATTAAATAAATAATTCTTTTTAAATACTAGTTCAAGGTCTTTTTTTTTTTTAAAAAAAGATAGTAATTGTAAAAACTACCAATATAGCATATTACTAGTAAGATTGTATGTACATGGGATATTCAAAAAGTTTATAAAAAATGCATATTATGAAAAATCTATGCATGGATTTCTAAGTGATTTTTGCCTTAAATAAACTTGCACTTTAATTCCATTTTCCCACAAACTTTTTGAAGATCCCTTGTGCACCTATATGAATTTTTAAAATGAGAAACTGTTAAGAGTATACTTTGTAGTGAATTTTATGAAAAATTTTTATGCCAACAAAGGCATATTTTCCACTTTAAAAATATTCTAATATTTTGAGGCCAGCAGGTGATGCAATAGTTAAGGTGCTGGATTTTCATATGGCCAACCACTGTTCAAGTCTTGGACCCAACAGCTTAAAAATCACACCAGGTGTATGTGTGTGCTTGCCCAAAATCCTGAAAGAAGAATGGAGAAAATGGGATTGTGGTGTAGCCATCCTCCTTTTGGGGGTGATTTCTTTCTTTTCCTCTCTCTGTCTCTCTCGATCTCTCTTAGTCTCTCTGGCAAGTGCACATGCCCTATGGCAAAAACCTAAAAAAAAAAATAATATTTTAAATGATGTTTCTGCTTTTCTAAGATAATAATGTAAACTGCCATTTGAGTTTACTAAGAAAACTGTGTTGGTAAATCGCAAGGATTTCTGAAATTTTTTAACTTGTTTGTTTGTTTTTAATAAAAAGCTTATTTTAAATGCCCTCATTCCTAAGGACCCTATTTTTCAAATAGAATATCTTAAAGTATATCTCATATTGTTTTCTGTTCAAATATGTGGTCATGTGCTCATTGATTTTTCTCCTCCCCTTTTAATAGCTCAGCAAAGCTGGATGAAGAATTTGAAAAAAAATTCAACAGCCTCCCTCAGTATAGTCCTATTACTTTTGACCGGAAATGTGTTCCTGTCCCAAGAAAAAAGAAGAAAACTGGAAACATGTCCTCAGAACCAAGTAAAACCAGCAAAGGTTAGATGTGACCTATACCTTTCTACAGTATGGTCATAGTCTCAATTGACCTCCTGAGCTTCTGCAGCTCCCTTCAGATGTGTAGTTAGGTTTAGAGCTGAGACAGTGGAGAGTCAGAATTCCAGGTTGCTTCCAAGATTATCTTGGTCCCTGTCTCCCTCTCCTTTTTTTCCTTCCTAATTCTTCTTAGTCTTTGTCTTTTGGCATCTTGGTCTATACATTTGCTCTCAAAGGTATAACTAAGCTTTTTCACTGTTGCACATTACATTCTTGTCCTGGGATTTGGGGCATGCATGCACACTGCCCAACATGATTTTTCAAGCCTCTAGGTCCATGACTTGAACCACAGTTTTCCATATGGGAGGGAGTCTGGCACCTTAACCACCACACCACCTGCTGGCCCCCACATGTGTGTTTTAATCAAGCACTATTCAATATTTTTTAAGGATACTAATCTTTACGATTACTATGGGGGAAGGGGACAACAGGTGGCTAGGTGGTTAAAGGCGCTGGATTCCCACATGACCGACTGCAGTTCAAGTCCTGGAACTGGCAGCTTGCTTTCTCGCTTTCCCTTTCTTATTCTCTCTGTCTCTGGTCAAATTAAATAAATAAATAAATAAATAATGGAATTAAATAAATAATTCTTTTTAAATACTAGTTCAAGGTCTTTTTTTTTTTTAAAAAAAGATAGTAATTGTAAAAACTACCAATATAGCATATTACTAGTAAGATTGTATGTACATGGGATATTCAAAAAGTTTATAAAAAATGCATATTATGAAAAATCTATGCATGGATTTCTAAGTGATTTTTGCCTTAAATAAACTTGCACTTTAATTCCATTTTCCCACAAACTTTTTGAAGATCCCTTGTGCACCTATATGAATTTTTAAAATGAGAAACTGTTAAGAGTATACTTTGTAGTGAATTTTATGAAAAATTTTTATGCCAACAAAGGCATATTTTCCACTTTAAAAATATTCTAATATTTTGAGGCCAGCAGGTGATGCAATAGTTAAGGTGCTGGATTTTCATATGGCCAACCACTGTTCAAGTCTTGGACCCAACAGCTTAAAAATCACACCAGGTGTATGTGTGTGCTTGCCCAAAATCCTGAAAGAAGAATGGAGAAAATGGGATTGTGGTGTAGCCATCCTCCTTTTGGGGGTGATTTCTTTCTTTTCCTCTCTCTGTCTCTCTCGATCTCTCTTAGTCTCTCTGGCAAGTGCACATGCCCTATGGCAAAAACCTAAAAAAAAAAATAATATTTTAAATGATGTTTCTGCTTTTCTAAGATAATAATGTAAACTGCCATTTGAGTTTACTAAGAAAACTGTGTTGGTAAATCGCAAGGATTTCTGAAATTTTTTAACTTGTTTGTTTGTTTTTAATAAAAAGCTTATTTTAAATGCCCTCATTCCTAAGGACCCTATTTTTCAAATAGAATATCTTAAAGTATATCTCATATTGTTTTCTGTTCAAATATGTGGTCATGTGCTCATTGATTTTTCTCCTCCCCTTTTAATAGCTCAGCAAAGCTGGATGAAGAATTTGAAAAAAAATTCAACAGCCTCCCTCAGTATAGTCCTATTACTTTTGACCGGAAATGTGTTCCTGTCCCAAGAAAAAAGAAGAAAACTGGAAACATGTCCTCAGAACCAAGTAAAACCAGCAAAGGTTAGATGTGACCTATACCTTTCTACAGTATGGTCATAGTCTCAATTGACCTCCTGAGCTTCTGCAGCTCCCTTCAGATGTGTAGTTAGGTTTAGAGCTGAGACAGTGGAGAGTCAGAATTCCAGGTTGCTTCCAAGATTATCTTGGTCCCTGTCTCCCTCTCCTTTTTTTCCTTCCTAATTCTTCTTAGTCTTTGTCTTTTGGCATCTTGGTCTATACATTTGCTCTCAAAGGTATAACTAAGCTTTTTCACTGTTGCACATGGTCCTCAACCTTCTGCTCTCCAGAATTCTAATTTAGAATATTAAACTTTTCTTGAGCAGAAGCTACTGGCCAATTCCAGATCTTTTCCCTGTATTTGTAGTAGGTTGGACTTTGGGATGGTGAAATTGTTCTATTCAATTAATGAGCAG
Source organism: Tupaia belangeri chinensis (assembly GCF_000334495.1). Taxonomy (NCBI): domain Eukaryota; kingdom Metazoa; phylum Chordata; class Mammalia; order Scandentia; family Tupaiidae; genus Tupaia; species Tupaia belangeri. Next base: position 1,128,803 of record NW_006208752.1, read on the forward strand.
ATGCTGTTCTTTATTGGCAGTATGGATCGAGTGAAGGGAAAAAAAAAAACTTGCAGTACTATGGAAATAATATTTTTTATTGATTTTTGTTAAATTTATTAAAATATTTTATCATTTTCAAGAATATCAGCTTCCCCCATCCATATTAAGAAAGCTGTTAAAATGATCAGCATAACTTGAGTGAATCTGAGCACACGTTAGGGGCAATGTTGCAATCCAAAGGAGGGTTTTGAAGAGAACAGGGGTATATTCAGTGTTCTCAATACCTGGGACCACTGCTGACATTTGCTGAAAGGGGCTGGGTGTTAAACATCCTGTGTTACTCAGGACATTCGAGACAGTAGAGGGGTTGTCCTACCCACAATGACCATATTGCTGTCTTTGAGACACTTCTGATATTACTTGAGGTCTCCAAATTGGTGGGGGAAATGTATCTCCAGATTTTATACAGATGTGAAAGACTGCAGTTAGCTGCCCTCTATATAAAGGGAATGGAGGAATAGCAGAGCTCTGGTTATTTGCAGGATCAAATTGTGAGCAGGATTTGCTCGTAATGATCCTACAAAAAGTGGCTGGCTGTCACTTGCTCTCTATCAGAAGTCCCTTCTTTTGTGTACTTTAGATAGGTAGAGAAATCAGTCAGATATAAATATTAATGAGAAGGTAGAATTTCATGGATTCTTGAGAAAATTTTTAAGGTCTAGGGGAAATTATGTTTTTATTTTTTTCCTGAAGAAACCCAAATCTTTCTCTCTCAATAGCTAAAATCCCTTTTGGCACTACAGTTGACAAAACCAAAGAGGGTCATGTTGAGTCCTGCATCTAAAGATAGAACTAAAAAGCTGAAGAAAATTCTCTCGATTAAAGACAGGGAGGTACATGAAAGTCATTTTAGAATTAGCTCAGTTTTCCTTGGTGGTTAATAAAAACAAGTCTGGGGCATAAAGAACTGAAAAAGAAATGTTGTTGCCTTACCACATTCGCTTACCTGGGAAAATAAAATAGGGTTGTGTTGAGATCTTCCAAAATAGGTAGGAAAGAAACAAAGTAGACATGTTGGCAGGTAGGAGGCTGAGCACTGTAATGAATTACCAAGTGAAATGATAGTATTTGTGCCCTCAAGATACTCAGGAATAGGCAAAGTAATTCATGAACCCAAAGAATCTAAGTATCTGGAGCTCCTATAATTCTTAGATTTAAACTTGGTTCTAAATACCTGACAAGCCAATAAAATAGATCTTGACTGATGTACACAGTGTATTCCTTCTCCCACTCCTTATAGTTCGAGACAGTCAGAGCTCTGAAGTTGGGTGAATTACCTATCAGGGAATGTAACACTATTTATTTTGTAGCTATAAAACTCTGAAGTTGGGATCTATTTTCATGAAACTTTCTCTTGGGTCTTAGTTGTCTGTTACATGATTTTTCACTCCCAGCTGAGATTAACAGTATTTTGTGTGTGTGAAATAGCATTTTGGACTTTTGGATTATACTTCATATAGTATCATCTTAACTCTTTTATGCCACTCAGGCCACACAGTCACTGTCTTATACAGTATGTCAATAATTACAGATGCAAGAAGTCGGCTAGGACTTTAGATTTTGCTCTGCATTTATCTCAAGGAGCAAAATGCAGTGAAAATAAAGCAGAAACTTGGGACCAACAGACAGTGTAATGGTTACGTCACTAGACTCTCACATAGCCAGTCGGGTTTGAGTCCCGAACCTAGTGGCTTAAAACTCAGGCACATGTGCGTGTGTGCCCAAGATCCCAAGAGGAGAATGGAGGAGAAGGGATTGTGGCATGGCCATCCCCCTCGAAGGGTGATTTCTCCCTTTCTGTCTCTCTCTGTCTTTCCAGCAAGCACATATGCCCTGTAGCAAAAACCTCTCCCCCCCCAAAAAAAAATAAATAAATAAACTACAAAGCAGAAATTAAATGATATATTCTCTATTTAGTAAACTAAAGAAATAGTATTTATAACTGATTGTAATTTGGCATTAGCAGCAGCAGTGTACTAGCCTACAAGGTATTAATGAAATTATCATACCAGCTGTGCTGTAATTACCTGATCTTTAGAGGATAAAGGAGATTGTTTTCTTAGACTCTAGACCCTTTGCACTTTTGCATAATTAATCATCCAAAGTAAACACTGTATATGAGATCATTAGTTCATTACTAAATGACAAACTACTACTTTTGTAGATATTTCAGGTTACATAAAATATATAGAATTTCTCTGAAATGTAATTTCCTTTTTTTTTTTTTTTTT
>NW_006208752.1:1131277-1148528 GCF_000334495.1 Tupaia belangeri chinensis
GTTCTCTTTTCACCCCTTTGACCCTTTTTTTTTTTTTTTTTTTTGGAGAAGTTTTTGCTATAGGACGCATGCGCTCACCAGACAGAGACAGAAAGTGAGAAATCACCCCCCAGGCGGGGATGGCCACGCCACAATCCCTTCTCCTCCATTCTCTTCTCAGGATCTTGGGCACACACGCACACTCGCCTGGCATGAGTTTTAAACCACCGGGTTCGGATGCGAACCGCGGTCGACTACGTGGGAGTCCAGCGACATAGCCATTATGCTAATTTCTAAAAGAAATAAGTGTAGGCATTGATACATTTACATAGCTCAGAACCATAGTACCTGATTGAGATTATTCCTCTGTTTTTCCAGTGATCTCCTTATTTGTATCTGTATTTTCAAATCGTCTCTTTCCTTTTCCCATTGTTCCCCCACTGTCTCTGCCCCATGCCTTATGTAATGGGTCTCATCAAAAACACTACAAGGAAAAGGGATGAAAATAGCTTTAAATGCCACTTTATTCCAACTGGGCTTGATACATGTTATAGTAAGACAGAACATGATGATTTAGAAGTAGAATTTCCCTTTGCTTCTAAAACCAAATTATCCAGTAAATTATTATCCATCTAATTCACAAGTAATTCAACTAAAATAGCCCAGTTTTATAGTGTTAGATTCTGTTCTCTCTCACAGTTATTTGCATATTTTTGAAGTGTTTATTTATTTCATGAAAGAGAGCACCCACAACAGGTTCTCAAAACCGCACCTCACCCACCAACCTCAACCAGCCCCAGATCACGGGCACTCACCTGCCCTGTGTTTCCGGGGAGGTCTCCGTATGCTAACCAGGAATCTTCCCCTGTGGATCAGCCTCACTCGAGCATCATGTTTTACTACTGCATACCTGTCCAGCCTGATTTGTTCATATTTTTAAATCTAAATTTAATGTAACTTCTAACTTCTTATTTTGACATATTATTTTATGTATACTGTTAGTGCATGATCTTTAAATGGTAGTCTTCAAGCAGAAGTAGGGTCACAGAGAAAAAGGGATTGAGTTCAATTTAAAGTGTTTAAATTGTGCTCTGACCCTTGAGTTTACTTTTCCTTCTTTATCCCTTCTGTCTTTACATAATTACTTGACCCATTATCAAATATACTGTTGTTGATCTTTCTTGGTTTCTTCCAACCACACTTATATTTTAAGGATGAAATTCAAAATGTAGGATTTAAGATTGTAAAAAAAAATCACAGTGATGATAAAGGAAGCTAATTTTAAAATGAAAGATTGAAGACAGAATTCCCATTTGGGATTGAGCCAAGGCGAGGATACATTGACTTTTAGAGAACTGAGATCCGATAGTAGCCAGGCTAACCTTTCCTATTAGGAAGTTATAGCTTCCACCTTGGGCAGAACTCTGGATTTTGCCCTGTGAGAGGCAAATGAGTTTTGGTTCATTGCCACCAAACTGTTTTGTCATCATGGTGACAGCATGATTGCAGATGTGAAAGGTATACCTTTTATAATCTTGAGTGTCTTAAAAGTACATTTATGTCCAGTCCAGTGGCAGTGGCTTGTTTACCCTGAGAATTTACTCAGGTCAACAGGTCACATGCCTAGCAGCTGGGAGCACTTTCAGTTATTGCAAAGGAATTTTTTCTTATATTGATTACTCAGTACTTTTATGTCCAATACAACAACGACAGCCTAATCTTAGAACAAAACCCTTTCTATTTTCATAGTTTAAAGACATGAAACTATAGAACCCTTGGTAAAAAGCACCACCGCTGGAGTTGTGCCTAACGTTTGTTTTTTGACAACCGTTTTAAAGGACAGATTTCCCTTAATTCACCTTGCCTGCTCAGCTGAAAGAATTAACAAACTAGATAACACTTTAATGGTTCTTGTGTCACTGTAGCATCTCACCTTCCAAAATATCCATTTTTTTAGTAAACCTTGAACAACATTAATGTTTTGTCTCTTTCTCTCTCTTTTTTTTTTTTTTTTAGAGAGAGAGACTTTTTGCTATAGGGTTTGTGTGTTTGCTGGAGAAAGAGACAAAGTGAGAAATCATTTCCTCCTGGGGGAATGGCCACACTCCAGTTTGTCTCCTCCATTCACCTCTTGGAATTTTAGACATGCACACACATGTCTCCAGCGTGAGTTTCAGGCTACTGGGTCCAGGACTCAAATTGCAGTCCACTGCATGGGAATTCAGTGCCCTAACTACTATACCACCTGCTGGCCTCAACATTAATGTTTTTGGAAGGTTATTGTTAGTGCCTCTGACACACTCTTATTCTCTTGGCTTGTGGTTTAGCACTGCCATTTTCCACCTAGCCATGAAATTGGGGTACAATGGGGATTGATAACTTCATGACACAGACCATCCTGCTCAAAAACTTAATCAGATACCTAAGCCAGTTTGCATGCTAGCAGTGTGCGATTTTGTCCCAAGGAAGCTAAAGCTGATGTAAATACTCTCTCAAGAAATTTGGCAGGGAAAAAGACAGGATGTAAGCTTAAAGTAGTAGAATAAAAGACAATCGTCAGTTCTTTGTTTTCTGCGTGTTCCCTTCTAAAACTCTCTTTTCCACTTTTACTTACTACTGTCCATCTCACCCCATGGACTCATTTACATTAATAAAACATTAACTAAAGAAAAAAGATAGCAGATGTTCTCATAGTTGCTAGTTATTGCACATTTTGACTTTGTTCATTAGATAAATATTAAATGCTTGTACATACCTTGCTGTTGGGCAGAAATCAAGTTGTTCACTCTTGACTCTTCAAAATGCTGCTTTTCAGTGGCTACAGTTACATCTTATCTAGTACTTTTTTTTCAAGTTTGTCACTTTTTATCTAAATTTGTCATTTACTTGGAGTAGTTTTATAAGCTAGTTTGGGGACGGCTAGAAGGAAGGAATTTTTTAAATTTCAGTTTATAGACGCTTGCCTATGTACAAAACCACTCGGGGCATTCATTATTGGTAGCAAAGTAGACAAGCTCTATCTTTAGCTTGTCCGTAAATTTTACCTTTTAGGCTTCTCAGTACGGTTGGATCTGAAAAAATATATCCTTTCCTTCTTTCCTAACCCATTCCTTATATCAAATCAGTTTGCATCTGGGAACCACTTTTTTATATCATTCTCCCTGCGAGCCAAGACCTTATCATTATTATTTCTCCTACAGATATTATTAATTTCACTAGGATCTGTATGATCCAGAGAAGTCTCAAAATTGTTTTTCTGCTTTCTCCTACTTCTGTTTTTCCATGATTCCCTATGTATCATTCAGGTGCACCTTCTTGCAGTCTCCTGGGTCATATGAAATACATGGGGTAGTGACTGCCAACAAGTTATAGAAAACACCTATAATATTAGTATACTATATGCACATGATATATTTTCAAAACCTATTTTCTTTTATCTTATTTGCTCACCTTTTCCCCAAAGGAGACATCTTCTATTTCCATTTCAAACCACTGTCATTTAGTTAAGAAGTATTCGATATTGATTATTTACAAGGATGAATTTGTGTAATCATCAGAAAACACATATAGATTGCATCAGTATTAAGAGCAGCAACTGTCATTTCTGAAACTCTCATTTTGTGCCAGTCTTTTAAGAACTTTATTTATTTATTCATGCAACAAATATATATTGAGAACCACTCTTTGTGCTAAGCACCGTTCTAGGCACTTAGCTGTCTTTGAGTGAAATCAAAGAATGCCACTGCCGTGGAGGTTACATTATAGTGGGAGGAGCCAAACAATAAACAAGCCTACATCAGGAATTTAAAGTGTTTGAAGGTGGGAAGTGCTATGGGGGGTTGGGGGAGTAGGTTGATCAAGCAACTAAGCAGAGGATCAGCCAGGGAAAAAAACTAGAATAACACTATAAACCAACTGGAACTTATAGATATATGTACAACACCTTATTCAACAATAGCAGAGTTTATGTTCTTCTCAAGTACACATGGAACAATCCTCAGAATAGACCACATACTACTGTAAAATAAACCAGTAAAGTTAAAAGTATCGAAATAATGTAATGTTCTCTGACCACAGTGAAATGAAAGTAAAAATCATAGTAGGAAAAGTTGGGAAATTCACAAATATGTGGAAATTAAACTGCATATTCCTAGATAACTAGTGTATTAAAGAAGAAGTCAAAGGGAAATCAGAAAGTACTGTACAAAGAATAAAAAAATGAAGACACAGTATACTAAAACTTAAGGGATACACTTAAAACAATGTCTTGAGGGAAATTTAGAGCTTGGAATGCCTATATTAAGAAAAAAGAAAGATCTAAGATCAATAATGTAGCCTTCTACCTTACAACACTAGAAAAAGAACAAAGGGAACCAAAGAAACAGAAGGAAGGAAATAATAAAGATTAGAGAAAAAAATCAGTGAGATGAAATTAATTAAAGAATAGAAAAACAGCAGAAAAGTCAAGTGAAACATAAAACTAGCTCTTTGAGAGGATGAACAAAATTGAGAAACAATTAACTAGGTTGACCAAGAGAAAAAAGAAGACAAATTTTTGGAAAACAAATTGAATAGAAGATATTATTACTTATTTTAAAATGATTGATCTAAAAAGTACACAGGGACCAAAAACAAAGAAACAAAAAACCCAGACTCACATGGCCTCAACATTAGATTCTCTCTCTCTCTGTCTCTTTAACAGAGATTTTATAGCATACCTGTGCTTGCTGGAAAAACAGAGAGACAGAAAGTGAGAAATCTCTCCCCAGGGGCATGGCCATGCCACAATCCCTTCTCCTCTCAGGATTTTGGACACATGCCTGGCATACGTTTTAAACCACTGGATCTGGGACTTAAAACACAGTCAACCTCAGGGGAGTCCAGTGACGTAACCATTACGCCATCTGTTGGTCCCTCAGTACTGGATTCTACCAAACATTTAAGGAATTAATAAGTTACTCGTTAACAAATCCAAAAATTAGAATAGGAGTGAGCACTTCCTAATTCATTCTGTATGAGTCCCATATTACACTAATGTTAAAGCTGAACAAAGATATCCCAAGAAATAAGAACTACAGATCAACATCTCTTATGTATATAGACATAAAAAATCCTCAACATAATACTAGGAAACCAAATCTAGTAACATATAAGAAGAGTTATACACCATGACTAAGTGGGATTTTACCATAGATTTGCAAGGTTGTTTATTATCTAAAAATCAAGTAATGTTATAAATCAATGAAATAGAAAAGAAAATTTATGCAATCATCTAAATAAATTTAAAGGAAAAAAAGCATTTGACTAAAATCTATTACCTTTTCATGATAAAAACACTAAACAAGCTAAGAATAGAAAGAAATCTTCTCAACCTGATAAAAGCATCTACAGAAAACATACAGCTAACATCATACTTAATGTTAGTAAAAGCTTGGATGCTTCTCCTCTAAGCTCAGGAAGAAGACAAGGATGTCCATTCCCACTACTCCTGCTCAACCTTGTACTAGAGGTTCTAGCCAGGGCATTTAGATAAGGAATAACAAAAGCCATCTAGATTAGAAAGGAAGAAGTAAAACTATCTTTGTTCTCAGATGACTTGATCTTGTGTATAGAAAATTTGGGTTTCAAGATAAGATCATTAGACAAAAACTAATATATTTCTGTATATTTGCAGTGAATAATCCAAAAATAAAAATATAAAAAGTTTTATTTACAGTAACATCCAAAAGCATAAAGTACTTAAGATTAGATTTAACAAAAGAAGTATAATACAAGGGACCAGCAGTTAGTGTAATGGCTATGTCACTGGACTCCCACATAGTCGACCGCGGTTCGAGACCCAGACCTGGTGGCTTAAACTGATGCCGGCACGTGTGCGTGCGTGCCCAATATCCCAAGAGGAGAATGGAGGAGAAGGGATTGCGGCATGGCCATCCCCCCTGGGGGGTGATTTCTTGCTTTCTATCTCTCTGTCTGTCTCTGCCTGGCAAGTGCACGCACCCCTATAGCAAAAGTCTCTTCAAAAAAAAAAAAAAGTATAATACAAAACTATAAAACATTGTTGAAAGAAGTATGTTAGTAATAAATGGAAAAATGTCTCTTGCTCATGAATCAGAGGACTAATTGTGTTAATGGAAACACTCCATATTGATTCACCGAATCATAGCTGAGTTATTGGTAGAAATTGACAGATGAACCTAAAGTTGATATGGAATTGCAAGAGATTCAAAATAGCCAAAACAATCTTGAAAATTAAGAAGTAGTAGTTCATTCCAAAACTGTGAAATAGCAGTTATTGAGACAGTGTTGTACTGTGTAAACATAGATGTAAAGATCAATAGATCAATGCAGTAAAATCCAAGGTCCAGAAATACACCCATATTTTTTTGGCCAGTTGATTTCCAACAGGGATACCAAGACTATCCAATAGGAAGATAATTTTTTTTTTTTCAAAGAATGGTGCTGGCACAACTGAATTTCCACATGCAGAAGAATGAAGGTGGGCTTTCTTAATACAAAATTAAACTTAAAATAGATCAAAGACTTAAATATAAGAGCCAAAACTATAAACGCTTGTCAAAGAAAACATAGGTGTAAATCTCTGTGATCTCAGAATTGACAGTGGATCTTTAGATAATGACACCAATGTTCACACAACAAGACATTAATGAATTGGACTATATCAAAAGTTTTTAAAATTTGTCCTTCAAAGGGCACTGTCAAGAAAGTGAAAAGAAACCCCACAGAATGGAAGAAAATGCTTGGCCAATCACATATCTGATGAAACTTTTAGGTTGAATATGTAAAGAACTCTTACAACTCAACAATTAAAAAGATAAGTTACCTGGCCCAGTCCAGTTGCCCAGTAATAAAGGGAATCAGATCCCACATAACTGACCACAATTTGAATCCTAGCCCAGTGACTTAAAAAAAAAATATATATATATATAAAATGTTGAATGTTGCATGTGTGCTCAAAATCCCAACAGAATGAAGACTGGATTGTGAAAGGACCATGTCCCATTGAGAGGTGTTCTAGTCCTCCCTCTCATTCTATCTTTCTCTCTGCCTTGCACATGCGTGCTCTGGCAACTTAAAAAAAGAAAAAAAAAGAAAAAAGAAAAAGTCAGTCAAAACTGGGCAAGTAATCTAACAAACATTTATTTAAAAAAAAAATAAATAAACAAGTGGCATGTAACTACATGAAAAGATGCTTGATATCATCACTCGTCAGGGAAGTACAAATCAAACCCAGTGAGAAAAATGCCACTTAACATCCATGGATAGCCAGAATGAAAGAGACAAATAACAATAAATGTTGGTGGTGATATAGAAAAATTGAGATCCTTATATGTTATGTTACTAGTGGGAATGTAAAATGGTGCAGCTGCTTTATTAAATAGTCTGGCAGTTCCTTAAAAGTTTAATCATAGTTACCATGTGACCAATAGTTCCACTTCTAGGTATATGCTTAAGAGGAATGAACATATATGTTCATGTAAAATTGTTTACATGAATTTTTAGAATAGCATTATTCATAATGTCCAAAATACAGAAACTGTTCAAAAAATAAATTATATCTATACAATGGAATATTATTCAGCCTGATAATATGCTGCAGCATGGATGAACCTTGAAAACACGTCAAAAAGGCAGTCGAGAACATATATGAGACACATACAAGACAGAGTTGTATGAAATTTTTGGGATAGGCAAATCTAGAGAGACAGAAAATAATTAGTGATTGCTTAGGGATGGGGAAAGGCAGATCTAGGAGGGATAATAGCGATAATTAAATATTCTAAAATCAGTGATGGTTACAGATACCTGTGAATATAAAAGCAAAGCCATGGAATTAAGTACTTCAAATGGGTAATCTATACACTATATGAATTCTATTCTAATAAAGCTGTCTTTGGAAGTCAGTGAAGGGGAAGGGAGATCACAAGATACTGGTATGAGGTCTGGTTGCAGATTTACTTAGGGTGGTCTGAAGGTATTTCAGCAGAGCTTTGAAGGTGATGAGGAAGTCAGCCATGTGGATGTCTGGAGAAGAGCATTTTTAGGCAGAGGTAACAGCTGGCACTAAGGTCCCCAAAGTAGGAGTGAGACTGCCTGTTCAGGAGACTGCCAGTGCAGCTAGAGAGGAGCAAAAGAGGAGGAGTTGAGGTTACAGAGGTAATGGGACTGTGAATCAGAGTCCTTGTAAGTAAGATGGTGTAAGATTGCTGGCTTTTCAACTACGCAGAACAGGTCTGGCTGGAGCAGTGCATTTGTGAGTCATCGGACTGTAGCTGATATTTAAAGCCCTGATACTTAGAGGCAGTCACCATAGGAGGGAGAGTACACAGAGAAGAAGACAAAGACCAGACCCAGGGCATTCCAAAATTAAGTCAGAGGAGAGAGGAGGCAGCAAAAGAGACAGGGAACACTCAGTGAGAAAGGAGAGAAAGCAAGAGAAGTGGTATCTTAGAATTCTGCCCAGAGATGGAAGTATTCGAGGCAGTGGGTGTGGCAGGAGAACTCGGCCATGTCAGCAGGCACAGCCAGTACAGTGAGGACCAGCAGCAGACTTCACAGCATGGGTTCCCTGATGACCCTGAGAAGAGCAGCCTTGTGAGCAGCAGGGCAGTGAGAGAAGGCAGACTGGAGAGAGAAACTGGAGACAGTGAGTACAGGCAACCTTTCTGAGGAGGGTTTTGAAACAGGGCAGAAACCAAGAACTGGGGCAGTAACTGACATGAGGGAAGTTTGAGCTTGAGAAGCCTTGGTTGGGGGTGGGGGGGCGTTGTTTTGAAGTTGGGAGAAATAATATATATTTATGTGCTGATGAGATGGCCCGTAAGAGGGAGAATAATGATGCACCAGACAGGGAGGCTAGGCTGGCACACAGATGGAGGGGCAGACTAGACCATAGCATAGATGGTTCTTGCAGGCGGAAGGCAAAGCCTGTGAGTGCAGATGCTGGAAGGTGGAGACCTGCAATGGGACATCTTCCTCACAGCAACCCCGAGTGTCAGACTCTTATGATCACTATGTCCGGATGAGGAAACAGAAGTTATGTAACAATGTTAAATCAGCCTCATAGGAATATCCATAAAGTATAGGAAACAGGCTGCTTTGGGGAGGTCAGTGCCGTTGTTGGTATTTCTGATTATTAACTGAAAAATCTTTACTGTTTTCTTTATCTGTGAAAACTAAGGAGAATCTGAGACTTCTCCTCCTCCCACCCAGAAAAAAAGAATTTTGGTAAATATTTTTCTAGTTTTAAGACACTTTTTTCTTCCTAGAATATCCTCAGAAAAGACCAGAAAGCTGTCTAATGTGCTCAGGTCAGCTGTTACCCTGAAAGTGCTGTTCTTGTGAAAATCACTTTCCCAGGAAAGATGAAATGCATATGCCATCCTTTTCTTCATGGTATTTGGGAGTCTAAAATCTTTTCTCTATTATAGACTGTAGCCACTCTGTGCTGTTGCTGTTTTTAGTCTGTTTCTACTCACTAAATCTGTAGTTTTTGCTTAGGGAGTCCCAGCCCTAATGGAGGCTTCCGCCCAATACATTTCTAGAGAAAATTTCTCTGAGTCTTATGCTTTTATTTTGTAATTTGCTATAGGGTGTATGTGCTCGCCAGAGAGAGAGCAGGAAAGTAAAAAAAATCACTCCTCATGGGGGATGACCACACTGCAATTTCTTCTCCCCATTTTCTCATGATTTGGGATATGCACAAACACACACCCAGCATGATTTTCAAACTGCTGGGTCCAGGACTGACCATACCGCCAGCCATTGAAATTCAGCCACCTTAACCACTGTACCACCAGCTAGCCCTTCATTGGGTTTTAAATAAGCCTAAAGAAGGGGGCTGAGCCCAGTTAAGCAAATGAAGATGCAAGATGACATTCCTTGTGACTCCATTTGCTTATTCCACCAGAGGGATGAGAGCACAGTTGTTTAAAAGCTTACACTACTGTTTTATGAAACATTGAATTTAAAATCTATTTATATTAATATTGTCTGTAGGTCCTTTCCAGTCTCAGAAAAAGAACTTATTCCACAAAATTGTCAGCAAATATAAGCACAAAAAGGAGAAGCCTAATGTTCCGGAAAAAGGTATTGGTGCCTTCCACCCTCCATTAAGGTTTCTTGGTCACCTCCATTGTGAAGCCACTTTGAGTACTGCTTCCACACGCTGCCTTGGCCTTCTCCTCCCCCGTGCTTGCTTCCATGCCATCAGCTCCTGACGCAGGCAGATTCATTCTCTGGAGACTCTGCAGATAATTGCACATCTCCTTCACTTGGATTCCTACTCAAATCTATATTCGTCTCTATCTTCAGAGTTTCATCTGAATCCTGAAATTGCTTCTCTTCACATGTATTTGTGTAAAACAGTCTTCGCAGCCTCTTATCCATTCATTTTCTTTTGCTATTCTCGTGTTTGGCCGCCTTCATATCATGACCGCATTTTCCTACTTCCCGAGATCTTACCAGTTTCAAATTCTTGTGAGAAGTCCCACCACTTCTGTACCTTGACACTCGAGGATTCTTGTGGACCTCTTTCTCCACTTCAGTCGTAACCTAGCTCTTTTTCCCCATCTCTGTATTTCACATTCGCCAGACTCTGCTGCATCTCCATCAGTCTCAGAACTTTATTTCCTGAAGGCACTAGAGTCTTACTGCACTCTCCTCTCCCTCTATGCTGAACACCTCTCTCGTTATGATCTCGATGAGCCCTTGAACCTAGTCAGGACTCATCTTAAGATCTCTTCTCTCGTAGTTCAGGACTCCTGTTCTTCTTTCACATGAAAGATAAACCTTCCCATCTGGCTCAGCGCAGCCACGCGTCCTATAGGTTGGGTTTCTTTAGCATCTCCCTGCATGTTAGTGTCGTGATGACCATAAACCTACTCATCTGACACTTATATCATCCTATTTGCATGGCCACATGTGAAGCATTCTGTGTTTCCTGAATGAGGCTATAATTGCAGCCGTCTTCTGTGTTTGGACATGTGTGCTTGTGTGTTCCTGTGTATAACCTTTTGCTTAATCTGAATTTAATTTTCACCTTCATTTCAGCTTCTTAGTTATGTTTCCTGTATTGATATCTTTTCCCTGTGCTTCCGGTGAAGAGACATTCTTTAGATAAAGCATCAGCTTTGTCATTCCCCTTTACTGATCTTCAAATTACCTTGATTAAACATGCAGAAATTATTCAGTGTAGTATAGTTATACAGTATATCTCATAAAGGATAAAAATTTGCTTATTTTAATCCATTTTCTATATAACCTCATTGTTTTAGTTGGCAAATGCCAAACTGATAATTGCATAATTGAAATAAAATCGTGCTCCTTTGTGTGACGTTTCATATTCAGTTATTTTGTGTAAAGTCTTACTTTTATAGTATGTGTGTCTATACTAGGAATAGCGTCTCACTTTCCATTTCTGTGATTGTTTTTAGGAAGTGGGGATAAATGGTCAAACAAGCAGCTCTTCTTGGATGCCATTCACCCTACAGAAGGTAAAGGAAGCAATATATGTGGTTTAATTTCAAGTTGTCTAGACTGGAAATGGCACAGTTGCATAGTCTTAAGGGCATATCAGCTTTAGACCTGTGTGTTCATAAATAGGTTATTTTACATTTTCAGATCAAAACCATTATCTGGGGGGCTCCTGCCAAGGGGCTGTGTGCCATGTGTTGATTTGTGTAACCTTTGAATTGTATTAGCCGGTGATTAGAGATCATTCATAACTATACATAATCAGCATTGCAGTTTATGTTGCAGGCAGGTGCTTGTGTTCACAGGAGTTAGCATAGGGCGTTATGAGGCTCCTCTGGTTGACTTGGTGTGGGCAGTGATTTCTCACCTGAACATTTTCCGTAGCCCACCTCCCAGTACCTCTATGTTAAAAATAGAATGACTCTGAGGCTTCTGTATTCCCAACCAAAATCCATTATTAACTAGTCATGTTACAGGTTTTAGGTGCAGAGTTTATTTCACAATCTCCCACAGTCACATTTTATTTGTGACTTTATCTAACTAACGTTAAATATTGAATCCTTAGGTGAATGCTAATTTCTGTGATGGCTAATAAACCATTCTTGGGACCAGCAGTTTGTGTAATGGCTATGTCACTGGACTCCCATGTAGTTGACCACGGTTTGAGTCCCAGATCTGATGGCTTAAACTCACCCCGGGCACGTGTGTGTACATGCCCATGATCCCGAGGGGAGAACGGAGGAGAAGGGATTGCGGCGTGGCCATCCCCCCTGGGGGGTGATTTCTCACTTTCTGTCCCTCTCTGTCTTTCTGGGAAACTCTTGCACCCTATAGCAAAACCTCTTAAAAAAAAAAAAGGAAGAAAGAGAGAAAGAAAGAAACCATTCTTTGGGAACAGCAGATGGCATAATGTTTATGAACCCCTGTGTGTCTGATCCCAGTTCAAGTCCCGGACCTGGTGCCTTGAATCTCACACCAGGGGAGAGAGCGTGCACACTGAAAATCCCAAGAAGATAATAGAGGAGAAGGGATTGCAATATGGCCATCCCCCAATGGGGGGAGCGGCGTGAGGGTGATTTCTTGTTTTCTGTCTCTCATGCAAGCACACATGCCTTAGAGCAAAAATATTTCTCAAAAAAAAATAAAAAAAGATGTCCTTTCATCCGTTGTAGATACCAAAAGAGTTGAATGTTTTTAATGCCTGATGAGGAGCTGCTCCATTTGAAACTATAAGGAATCTTAGCCATCAACCAGTTTGGATCCCTTTGGTTTCCATATGTCCAAAAGGAGAACTCTGAGCGAGTCCACATCTCTTGATTCCCAAATACACTCTTCTTGTTCCTTTTCTGAAAAGGAGAAAAATTAAAATGCACAGTTGACCTAAGTCATTTATTAGTAACACATTCTTGAGATTTAATATATATATATTCTAGTTTGAGTTAAAATTAAATAAATACTTTGGTCCGATAGGTACAGTTACCATGAGCCACATCTGCTTTTGCATTATTTTACTTTTACAGAAAATGCCTATAGTGCACTTATAATTTCTTTTTTTTTTGGAGAATGTTGTATTTTTTGTTTTTTTTTTCTCGCTATAGGGCACGTGCACTCGACAGACAGACAGAGAGAGACATAGAGACAGAAAGCAAGAAATCACCCCCCAGGGGGGATGGGCACGCCGCAATCCCTTCTCCTCCATTCTCCTCTCGGGATCTTGGGCACGCACGCACACGCGCCTGGCGTGATTTTTAAGCCACTGGGTCCGGGACACGAACCGCAGTCAACTACGTGGGAGTCCAGTGATATAGCCATTACACTAACTGCTGGTTCCCTGCACTTATAATTTCACACAACCTCCGTAGAGCACAAGGGGTCTTGAAAAAGTTTATGGAAAATGCATTTCATGAAAAAACTGTCAGTTTCCATTTTTTTTACACTAATATAAACTCAGACTTTTGTTCCATTTTCCACACTTTTTCAAGTCCCCCTCATGTTAGCTTTGCTTATACACTGGCAAAATGAAATGTGAATTGTGCTTTTTTTCAGAATTAAATATCCTAACAACCCCAAATTGATACCATGGTACCATAGCTCTGTGTATTTTTAAATTATAGTCCACACAGATTTGATAAATGTAAGGAGCCCCATAAACTATGAAAGGAATCTAAATGGCATTTAAAACTACATTACTCTTTACTTGACATTATACTGTTCTAGTTTGGCCCCATAATGCAGCTTTTAAGTCTTTTGTGTGGTGAGCCAGATCCCACATGGCCGACTGCAGTTCAATTCCCAGCCAAGCCACACCAGCTTGAAAAATATACCAGGCGCATGTGTGTGCATACCCCAAATCCTCATGGGATGGAGAAATGGAAGAAAATGGATTGCATAGTAACCATGCCCCATAGAGGGGGTGCTTTCTCTCTCTCTTTCACACACATACACATACACACACGCACACACAGTGAACATGCACACCTTCTGACAAAAAGAGAAATAAAAAGAAATGGAAAATGGTATTATTCTACTCTGTTTTGTGTTTTAAACACAACATTTTGCAGAGTACCAAAAGATGTGCAGTGTTGTAGAAAGAGCACTTACGTAGAATTTAGGAAGTCTGGGTGCTAGTCTTAAATCTGCTACTAATTAGCATTTTTTCAGTAAGACAGATTTTTTTTTAACCTCTTTGGGATTCACCTGCCACATCTATAAATTAAATATGTATGTGACTCGTGTGTTTAGAGATTGAGTGAATGAGGAGATTTGGTAATATATACATTGTAAACTCAA
This sequence comes from Tupaia belangeri chinensis, assembly GCF_000334495.1. Lineage (NCBI taxonomy): Eukaryota > Metazoa > Chordata > Mammalia > Scandentia > Tupaiidae > Tupaia > Tupaia belangeri. Next base: position 1,145,543 of record NW_006208752.1, read on the forward strand.
TTTCCCCTCTAACACTTGCAGTTTTTATTGCTGTAGAATCTTTAGTGGATGGTATGATGCTAGAAACACCATATTCTGCAATCCTAATTTTCTTCGGGGAGGCAGAGATGAGACACACATTGATTTGGAGCCTTATAGGCAATCCCAAGAGGTTAGAAGAAGTAAAATTATTATTGGTGATATTTAATTATATTTATTATTTATGTGTATGAAACAAAACTTGAAAACATGCACTGCAAAATGCTTGTCTTTTATTTGGTGTAGGGTGCAAACTAATTTTATGTGGCCAGGAAAAAAGGAATCAATTTGAGTATCAGAAATTACTAGTAATTTAATGTGACTCTTTTTGGTGATTTATTTTCATTACCAACCCCAGCATTTACTTGTTCGGATAGTGACTATGCTCTTTGTGAATTACCCTAGGCTCTTTACTTCCTCTCTCTCACCTTTGCTTATTAAAACTTTGCCTTGGAGGGCATAAATATATAGGAACAGAAAATGAAACCATACATACATACCTGATCATGTTAGCATGCATAAGCCATCTTGCGCAAAGGTTAGATAGGAATTGCTTGTAGCTGATGTCTATAATAGAAATGTTGATTCAACTGAGCCTGCAGCTGTTGGGCCATTCCTGACTTCCCTAAAGTGGATGGCTTAAAGTTCACTATGTTTTCTTTACACCACTGGGTGTATAATCTTTAGCTGCTTAGTAATACAGCTGAGGTTCAAATATTAAGTGTATAATCCTTTTACACATTTGTTTTCCTCTGTACTTTTAAAATTCAAAATGACTAAACTATTTCCTGAAACTCTTGCATTTAAAAACAAAACAAAAAAAAAAAAAAAAAAAAAAAAAAACCCATTGTCCATAAGCCTAGAATTAAAAGTAAAATGTTCAGATAAACCAAAAAGGCCTATGTCTGCCCCTCTGTTTAAAAAAAAACCCATTGTCCATAAGCCTAGAATTAAAAGTAAAATGTTCAGATAAACCAAAAAGGCCTATGTCTGCCCCTCTGTTTATCTTTATCTTTCCACCAAGTTATGGTCCACCAAGTTATGGTGTCACTCAAGCAACATATGCTAATGCTTAAGCTTGAGGCCTCTAATTGCGGTAATAACTGATGATAATAGTTAACACTTTATCACTTCATATTTTACAGAAGACCTTCACATATATCTATATTTTATTTTAATTCATCTTGAAAGCAGTCCCAGTGAATTAAGGAGGCATCTCAGCCCCAAATACATTGGGTAAAGGATTAAAGCCCAGCCAACACACAAGAAGGGAAGAAAACAGGATTTTGTCCAGTTAGGCACATTGACCACTACAGATGCAATTTTTCAAGCCTATATGTAGACTTTTAACTTTTATATGGTTCACATGTTGAAAATGTAAATCATATTTTACCCAAAACAAAACAAAACACCTCAGACTAGGAATTGCCATAAAATCAGTTTCTTTACAATAGATAGATCTAATTACAGGGGCGGGGACAGGGAAGCCTGGTTTATAGTTAGATTTTTCTAACATGATCCACAGAATACCATCTAACTTCCATCTCTTTTCTCAAGGTTGAAATAGTTGCTCTCTAATTTTAGCAAAGTGTCCCAGAAGCTTAGGTAAGGCCCATTCATTTGATCCTTTTTCCTGTGTTCCAGTCAGCATCTGACTATCATTTCTGCTCGTGGAAAACCAACCAAAGGCAATGAAAGTCCATATCTGGCTATAATAATTTTAGCAGAAGTTTGAATCCCCCAGCTGGAATGTGAATTCATGACTCTGGAGCACTCTAGTGGCCTCCTGGGGTATAATGCAAGTTTAGTGCTGCTTTCCCGAAAAATTTACTCCACATTTTGGGAACAGAGTTTGGAAAACCAGACAGTCTCTTATTGTCACATTCCTAATGTGGCTCCAGAAGTGAGCTCACATTATCACTCTCAGATGATACACTCCAAGTGTGTTATGGTTATTGTTGAGTGTAAAAACTAGCCCTGTAGACTTGTTCTGCAGTGCTTGAGTAGTTTTGTGTGTTCAATTAAAAGCTGAAAGAGAAATGTTTCTGGATGACAGAGCCTTTCATTTCTCGCATTTCCACTAATTTGGCAGGAGGGGGAAGGAACTGGCTGGCTGTCTTCCATACTTAACTTTTGGGCTTGTTTCTCTCTATGAGCTTTTTTCATTTCAAGTTCTTCACCACTAAGTCTTTGTTTGCTTTGCCTGTGTTGCTGGACTCAGATCTATAGTTTTGTCCCAGGCAAGTACTTCTTGGACTCACTCAGGATTACTTGCCTTTCCCAATTCTTCCATCTTAGAAGGTTCTCCCTAAAGGCTAACCCTGAAGGCTCTCCTCAATCTAGACCAAGAAAGAAGAGGGTACAGACTGGGGTTAACTCCGGGGTCGTCTTCCAGACTCTAGGAAGGTTCATGTTACATGCCTTATTTGATCTGCAGGGTCCATGGTTACTTCTTTATCTAATAGCAGATTTAGAGAAAAGTTCTGGATATTTGATTACCTTCCTCTGAGGACTTCTGAGAACTTTGTGTATCCCCCTCCCTCACCCCCCAGTGGGGGTGCCACCTGACTCACTTCCTGTCTTCTAGTAGGCTGACCTCTGGTCCTTGAGGATCACTGATACCTTCTAGCTAACCTGCCTTTCATCATCTGATGGTTTCTGAGCTTTCTCTAGTCCATTCTGCTTTTAGGCCTAAATTGTACCCTATATGCAATCCCTTTGCAGCCATGCTTTGGCTTCTTACTCCTTTTTTTTATCAATTCATGTGTAACAAACTAGAAAAGGAACAACTATTGCATAGAAATGAAACCATTGGAAGACTCACCAAAGAAACAAAACCCAGTGCTAGTCAGATGTCTTGTTCCCCAGGCTCATGACTGCAGCTGGCTGGAGGCTTATTTTGTCCTGACCAAGACTAAGCTCAGACTAGGTAGCAAAAATGGTTGGTTTTTTTTTTTTTTTTTTTTTT